>NW_024526989.1:0-33142 GCF_017590135.1 Pyrgilauda ruficollis
TTGGAATGCCCCATGTGGAGAATGCTGTCTGCCAGCACTTTCCACGGGGTGAAAAACATGGTTCGCTCTCCTGGTAAAATTTAGAAGCTTAATAAAGAACAATAGGAAACAAAGATAATAAAGCGAAGATTTACGGCCATGTGACTGGCACTCAGCCAAGGGCACATCTGCTAGTTTGGAAACATCCTTCATATAGCACTTCTATTGCATCAGTTGTTGCATACTTAAACTTTTCCCCAAAGTTTGCATGTTCTAAGAACTGTTTAGCATGGCTCCTCCTCAGGTCTGCCTTTTTAGAGCATGCATAAATCTTGGTTTTAGTGGTTTTAGTCCATTCTTACCATCACCTCCAGTTCTTGGGCTTTGGTCCACTCTGTCTTGAGAGGGTGAGTGCTGATATTTGGCATATCAGTAGCAGGTCCTTATCATGTTCCTTGGATATTATCCCAACCAAGCAGACCACAAGCATATAGATATAGATATAGATATAGATATATAGATATAGACATAGATATAGATATCTAGATATAGATATAGATCAGCTGTTTCTAAGTTTTAGTTAACCACACAAATAAAAACTGTATCTTTACAGCGAAGCTATTTTAACATCCCACATACAGAATCCATTTTAATATTTGCAAAAAGCCATTATTTTAATACATATCTATAATACGCAGCAGCCCTCGCGGCAGTGCTGGCTGGTGGCACCGGGGCCGTGCTCTGGAGAAGGTGGCACCAGCTGGTTCTGCCCCAGGAGCTGTGGGGGCTTTGGCTGTGCAGGGGCTGGCAAAGGGAGGGCCGAGCTCTCCTGGAGAGCTGCTGAAGGGCTGCTTCAGCCTCATCATCCCCTGAAGGCTCTGTGTGAGAAATGCATATTATACGATTGGCTCGTGGCAAATGTTAAAATAAATATTATAGGCGTTGTGTTGGAAAGCTATGCTGTGTTAATCTCTTTTAACTAGGTGGTAAATATAGTTTTTAGGCTTCCTATGTGATGGAAGATACTTTTCTAACTAGCTCAAGGAATGGATAAGATAATAAAAAAATTCTTCGCACAGAGATAACATCAACAATACACCAAAAATCCCAAGAGAAGAATTAGTGCCTCCTTATTGGGAAGAACCAGATTTTGAGGGACTGAGACAATTGATTTACAACATGAGGGGGGGGAGTTGATAATAACCAGACAACAGCCTTTGTTTGAAAGGAATTTTTGCATCATCTATGAGATATATGAATATGTAACAGACTATTGCTCTTAAACATTAATCCTTTGTTAGTGAGGGCTTCTGCTTGGCAGAAAGAATAAAATGCACCCAGACATCTGTAACCCTTTGCTTTTTATTGTCTTTTATTGTTCTACTCTGATTGAGGATAGCGGTCACGCGTTCTACAGACGGCATTTGGCTCCTGCAGGGACTTTGCTACAGTTTAGCTTCCCGCCCTGAATCCGCCAGCCTCCACTTCTCCAACCCGCTGCTCCAGGGATCCTCCCACAGTTTATCCCCTTTGCCCCATCTTAGGTGCGAAAAATACATATTTTAAGACTGGCTCTTTGCAAATATTAAAATGAATACTGTATGTGTTATAGTTGGAAAGTTATACTATATTAACCTCTTTTAAGTAGTGCTGTATCAATCTCTTTTAGGTAGTAAATACAGGTTTTAAGATATATCATAACATTAAAATAGAAACTATTTGATATAAGATACTTTTTGCAACTAACTCCGAAATTACAAACTCTTCACATTATCCTATCTAGATAAAAAATTTTTATCATATCTAGATAAAAATAACAATAGACACCAAAATCCCAAGGGAAGAATTATTACCTTCTTATCGAGAAAACTCAAACTTCAAAAACCAAAAAAGTGAATTTACAAGCTAGGGCGGGGGGAACTAAAATGAAACAAAAACACCTTGATTGAAAAGAAAGTTTAATTCATGTATAATATATACGAATATGCAATAAACTGTTACTTTTAAAGAGTAATTCTTTATTAGCAAAGTGCGCCTTTTAACAAAATACCAAACACCCAGATATCCGTAATTCTTTGCTTTTTATTGTCTCTTACTGTCTTTTATCATCCTAATTTTTATTGTCTTAATTTTTATTGTCTGAATTTTTATTGTCCTAATTTTTATTACTGTTTTCATTACCGTTAAACTTTTAAAATTTTAACACATTAGGAAAGCCAGGCACCCCATGCCCACACCACACGCCACCATCTCCCATGTTTTCCCCTTGCCCGGGGTCTCGCCACCACCTCCGGAGGTTTCCGAGCCCGCTCCAAGCGCCCCTGGAGCCGCAGGGGCGCCATTGTGGCGACTCGCTGGGAGCCAGCAGCGCCCCCTGGAACCGTGGAGGAGTCACTGCAGCCTTGACGTGAGCCAACAGCGCTCCCTGCTGGTCGTGGGTGTAACTACACCAAGGGGAAATTGCTGTATGGGTGAGAAAAGGCTGGGTTTGGTTGTTGTTTTCTTGTTCCTGTTGTTGCTGTTGTTTATTATCAACGCCTTACAGAAGAGATGTGACTACTGTTGGGCTAAAAACAATTACTCAGATGAATATCAGCCTTAAACGCTGTCAGATTTTAAAGGAGTAAACAGCCATAGCTCAAAGTAGTCACAAGTTTCTTCGTTACAAGGCAATACATAACATTCTAATCCAATGGAAAGTTGCCAAAAACAATGGAAAGTTGTTTATTTTGTTTTTCTAACCTATCACCTTTCCTTAATTCTGCTGCACTGTGGATACTTTTATCCAATGGGCTACTATTACACACCCACAGTTATACTTCTATTTATAACAGCTAAACTCTTAGCTTACTTTATACAATTACATTACTACACTGTAAAACCCTTCACCATCTTACCCAACACAGTTTCTCACTTACTTAAGGCACATTCTTACTTACAACTATAGAAACCTAAGTTTATAATTTTTCTGTTTAATGTCTGTGTCCTTTTATTTTTACATCAAGCCAAGCTTCTTCCAAGGCTGCAAATCAAACCCTTCAGTGTCTGTGGAAGTTTCCATCTTTCCATTTCCTATAGCTGTTTTTGTTTGTCTTGTTAGATCTATATCTATATCTCTATCTCTATCTCTATCTCTATCTATATCTATATCTATATCTATATCTATTTATATATCTCCTAGTAAAAATATGTATTCCTTTTCCCATATCTTTGCCTAGAAGCCCAGAAATTTCCAAGTTATATTAATTTGGAAGGAGGGGGTCATCTTTCCATTCCAGGAAAGTTCTCACCTTCCTTGGCAGACATCTCTCTGTTTAACCAGGAGACTCCCATCTTTCCAGCTTCAATACAACACTCTCCTGCAGCTCAGGCTGAATAAAATCTTTCAGGCTTTTCCCCCCCTGATAACACCATGGCATCTTTAGGTACTACACCACCACCCTTCTGCTGTACTGGATGATGGTGCTGTGAGAAATAAACTGACATACAATACTCCATCCCATTTTCCTTCCCAGTGACAAAACAACATTAATTATAATAAGGTGTTATATATGAAAGTACCATTATTTGGTTATTTTTCTTCATTGTCTAACGCATAGATTGGCTACCAATGGTTGCAGTATTCAACCAGTTGTTTTCTTGGCAAGGAATCTCCACTCACCTCCTTTCACCAGCGTTTCAATATACAGCCCAAAGGGAAGTTCTTTAGAATTCCCCCTTCAACAGACTGACCTAATCCCATGATACAAAACTACAACAACAGTAAAATTTACCACTCACACACCATGGAGCTTGAAACAAGGCACGTGTGTAAGCTCCCTACACAACAACCAGCACAACTTTCAGCACCTTGGGAGGGAGACTACTGCAACCCACAATGCGCCTTCCCTTTACTCTTCCTTTTAATCCAATCCTGTGAGGATTTTCCACCATGACTTAGGACAAGTGCACCCTTCATTCTGTTTAGTGACGCTGTAAAATCGCAGGGGCCTTGCTCTGAACTCAGCAGATCCAGAGAATGGAGGATCTCCCCAAAAAAAGCCTTCGTTGAGTGCTGGAGTCGTCTCAGTGCTGTGAAACCATGGAGTGTCAGAAGCATTGTCCCATCTGGGTCACCAAAAACCGTCACCAAAATAAGCCCTCTAAACTCCAGTGTGTATTAAGAAGCATCATCACTTTATTGCAGCACTGGGTGCAGAGGGATAACCCCACCTAAAGTGCCTGCCTGGCTCAGGGGGTTACAGGTGTTTATTAACCTGAAGTATCCATACTCATTACATAGGTGGTTATAGAAGATTCCACGATCTTCCTTGTACGTTTGGGGATTTTTTATTTTGACTTGGTGTGTTCTTGGGGTTCTTTAGGGTCCCCTGGTGGTGTTCCATATGTGGTGGGTTTTTGCCCAGGTTATGTAAAGCTGCCAAAGGTGTTTCTGAACCAAATGCATTGGGCTGGTTTGACTTGTTCCAGAGCTCTCAGCATGCCACCACTGTTACATAATTTGCCGTCAGCCCTGACTTCAACAGAAATTATTTACAAGAAAATTGAACATAAGGAGGAAATTCTTCCTGGAAAGGGTGCTCAGGCCTTGGCAGGGGCTGCCCAGGGAGGTTTGGAGTGCCCATCCCTGGAAGTCGTATGAAGGACTGGATGTGGGACTCAAGTGCTCTGGGCTGGTGACAAGGTGGGAATTGGTTACAGTTTGGACTTGGTCTCAGAAGTCTTTTCCAACCTAAGTAATTCTGTAATTCTGTGATTCTGCATGTGCAGAGCAAGGGCCCTCATTTAGTTGTTGATACATTTATAAAAACACTTTTTGTTACCTTTCCCAGCAGCACCAAGACTGAGCTTTTGCCTTTCTAACTTTCTCTCTGCATGACCTAACGAGATCCTTGCACTTCTCCCGAGCTCCCTGCCCCTTCTTCCAAAAGTCATGAGCTCCCCTGAGTTCCAAGCTCCTTGTTCAGCCAGGCTGGTCTCCTCCCCCTCTGGCTCATCTTTTGATGGGCAGCTCCTGTGCCTTTAAATTTTCCTTCTTAAAGCGTGTCCAGCCTTCCTGCACCCCTCTGAAGCACTGCACTTCAACAAGTCCCTGAATTGATCTGTGGTTTCGGGGCCTGGAGCATGCTTGTTAAAAGGAACTAAGAAAGAAAGGTGGGGGATAAGTCTTTGTTTAGAGATCCAACGGCTGTCAGTCGCTTTGATGAGGGTCCAGAAAAGACCCAGAAGGGTGGAGAGCACAGGCCTAAATATGGGGGGAAAGGGGTGGATCTGATGGAGAAGGGCCAATGGGAACAGGGAAAAGTGGTGCAGGGGAGGGGGCTTAAAAAAATTAATACAGCATACCTTTCTAATATAACACATACAATATTCATTTTCATATTTGTGAAAAGCCAATCATAAAATACACATTTTTCACATCACCCTAACTTTAGAGGGGAGTTTCTCCTAGATTTTTTTCTGCCCCTCAAGGATTCAAGTGTTGTAGCCTCAGTGGTAGACTTTTGAGCCTCCACACTCCTCAATTATTAAAGATTATTTCCCAAGGGACTCTCTGAATTAGTATCCTAAACAAGACAAAGCCCATCCCCTGGAAGTTGAAGGTTTTGTTGAAGTTCAAGGTTTTGTTGAAGTCCCTCCTTATTTCATTGAGAATTGAAAATTTCAATCAATTCATGGTTGCTGTGCCCAGTGTGAAAAATGTATATTTTATGATTGGTTTTTCACATATATTAAAATGAATATTATATGTGTTATATTAGAAAGTTATGCTGTATCAATTTTTTTAAGTAGCTTGTTAAATATCGTTTTAGGTTATAACATAATGTTAAAAATAGAAATTATGCTATGTAAGATACTTATATTAAAGAGAGGAACGAGGTACTCTCACTGAGATAGCAGCCACAGGACACCTGAATCCTTCAGAGAAAAATAATTTATTGCTCCCTTATCAGAAAAAATTAACTTTTTCCTGCCTTGCTCAGCCCTGGAGATGCCGTTAGGATTCAGAGGAAGAAGTTGACAGTGACCAGACAGAATCCTTTGTTTGAATGGAATTTATGCATCATGTATGAGGTGCATGAATATGCAAGAGGTTATTGCTTTTAAGGGTTAATCCTCTGTTAATGTGTGTCCTTTTTCAGGCTTATTTTGCCCAGAAAAAGGTACCCAGACTATCCTTAACTCTTTGTTTTGATTGTCTCAGATTGTCCTAATCCTAATAGTCCAAACCCTTATTATTCTACTTTTATTACTATTTTCATAACCATTTTATTACTATTAAACTTTAAAAATTTTAAAAACAAGTGATTGGCGTTTTTCACAATGGGCTTCCCCTGATTCTTACCCATAGGCACTCCACCTTATCGAGGGTCCGAGGCCAGCTTGGACAGGGCTTGGAGCCCCCCGGGATGGCCAAAGTTGTCCCTGCCCGTGCAGGGGTGGGATGAGATGAGCTCTCAGGTCCCTTTTCACTCCAGCCATTCCATCAGTTGACGATTCAGTGACATTCAGGAGGTGCAGACACAGGATCACCTTCCTTGCAGGGCTGGAATCCATCCCTCACCTTCAGGTACCTCGATTCCCACAGCAGGATTCCTGCAGTGCTCCTGCAGCCCTGGGGCTGTCACCAGGAGGGTGGGAGCATTCCCGACAGGGTGGGAGCTGTTCTTGGAAGGTGGGAGCATTCCCGAGAGGGTGGGAGATGTCCTGGGAAAGTGGGAGCATTCCCGACAGGGTGGGAGCATTCCCGAGAGGGTGGGAGCAGCCTCAGGAAGGTGGGAGCAGCCCCGGGAAGGTGGGAGCAGCCTCAGGAAGGTGGGAGCAGCCCGCGCCGCCGGCAGCCGGTGCGCTGCCGAAACCTATTGTCGGTGTCAATCCCTTAATTCCATTACACCTACCGCAGCAATCCGCTTAGGGGAAGCTATGGAGAGGCTGAGGAAGGAGGAGGCATCGCTTAAATACACCTTGGTTTATCCCTGGGGGGGAAGTGCGTGGCCCAGGGTACGGGAGAGGCTGCAGGGCTCTTGGGCTCTGCTCAGGGCTGGCTGAGTCGTTAAATTAGAAATACACTTAGCAAAGATCATGTAGTGTGATTAGAGCTTGACAAGAAAATCAGTCGATACCAGCCGGGGATAACTGAAATAAAGTCGGGAATGACACGGAATATATGAAGTATTCCAAGAGTGCAGGGGCATAAATACCACTGGCTTCTAGGAATGAGAGGAGGTTTGGAGTGTGAGCAGCAAGTCAAGGAGCCCTGCCAGCTTGACAGGGGTGAAGAGTTTACCATGAAGAAGACATCTTACCTCCTCCCCAGAAGCCCACCGACCCAATTAAAGAGGACAACTGTGCAGCCATAATGGATATTCAGCTGATTATAATACGAAGAATAATGATTATGTATTATGCATCCTTAGAAACCCCTTGGATATGTAAAACCTTTTTTGTATGAATAGAGAGCAGGAGTCTGCAACTCCTCACACATGGCTTTGGAAAGGATTCCACGTGTGTCCGGTGCTGTAATAAATACAGAAGTTTATTACTTCTTTTATTACTAATAATACTATTAATAAATAAATAATAATAATAGAATTTATCACTATTTATTACTGTTTATTTATTACTTCTTTTCAGCTTTAATTAGCTGAAGAGTCGTCTGTCCGTGCTTCAGTGGCCACCAGCCTGCAGCCTCCTCCACTGCTCTGGGACAGCTTCACCCACACCCTGTCACTGCTGTCACCTGTGTCACTCGTGCTGCTCCCCACATCCTGCAGATGTGCTCCAAGGGCTGGAGCACTTCTAGAGCCAGGCTGGGAGAGCTGGGGGGGCTCACCTGGAGAGGAGAAGGATCCAGGGAGAGCTCAGAGCCCCTGGCAGGGCCTGAAGGGGCTCCAGGAGAGCTGCAGAGGGATTGGGGACAAGGCCTGCAGGGACAGGAGCCAGGGAATGGCTCCCACTGCCAGAGGGCAGGGCTGGATGGGAGATTGGGAATTGGGAATTGTTCCCTGGCAGGGTGGGCAGGCCCTGGCACAGCTGGGGCTGCCCCTGCATCCCTGGCAGTGCCCAAGGCCAGGCAGGACAGGGCTTGGAGCAGCCTGGGACAGTGGAAGGTGTCCCCACCCATGGAATGAGATGCTGTTGAGCATCCCTCTCCACCCAAATCACTCTGCCACTTGCTGAATCCATCTCTGCCCACTGCCCTCCAGCCCATTCCCTGCTCCACCTTTTCCTCTTCACCACGTTCAGCAGAAAGAAAAGACAAACACCAGTAAAAGGTGTGGAAAATTTTATTCTTTACTGAACTTTATTAGTTTTCTGTTTGGCTTAAACACAATAAATATTTCAGCAGTAGCATTGACCAGACTGGAATTCACACCCACTGCAGTACCTGAACCCCCAGACTCTGGACTCTGGGAAAGCCATTGGGGCCCCTGGGATCACAGCACCTCACTGTGGGCCACTGCCAGCACCAGTGTCCCCTTCAGCCCCAGGGACAGGAGCAGGGCCCTGTCCCTGCTGCCAGGGAGGGATGGGGACAGATTTTGAGGTCTCCAACCAGCTCTGACCAAACGGGCTCTGCAGGTGCTGTGGGCTGAGGAAATTGGCACCTTGGAGGGTGAGCAGGGAGTTCCCCCAAGAACTTCTGCTCCTGGGGCAGGGATGGCCCAGCCACTTCCTTGGAGACCAGCCTGGGGCTTCTCCAGCCAGGCCTGACCACACCTGGATGGGCCAGAGGATCTTTTCCACCAACAAGGAGGTGGTCCCACTCCCATTCCCACTGTCACCATGGAATCACTGGGGTTGGAAAAGCCCTCTGAGCCCACCCAGCCCAGCCATTCCCAGCACAGCCAAGGCCAAAGTGCTGTTCCATGTCCCCAGGTGCCACATCCTCATGGCTTTTAAATCCTTCCAAGGATGGGGACTCCACTCCTGCCCTGCACACTGTGCCAGGGGTGGACAGCCCTTTCCATGAAGGAATTGTTCCCAATATCCAACCAGAGCCTCCCCTGGCACAGCCTGAGGCCATTTCCCCTTGTCCTGTCCTTGTCCCACCAAGAGCAGCCTCTGTGTCACCTCAGCCACTGCTCTGACACAGCTCAGAGGTAGAGGTGGGCAAAACCAGGAGGAGCCAAGGCAGGTTTCCCAAAAGCATCTCTTCCCTAGGGACTTTCCAGCTCTGTCAGAAGCAGGCATGGATGTTCTCAGGGAAGAGTTCAGGGCCCTCACTGGAGCCCAGATCAAACCAGCTCTGACTCTCAGCTGCAGATCCTTGACAGGCCAGGAGGTGACACCAGGCCAGCTCTGTTTAAGGAGCTTAAAGATGTTCCCAGAGCCTCTGGAGCTCCCACTTCCAGTACGCTGCTCCTGGCTCTGGCAAAGCCTTGGGGCAGGGGGGTACAAGGAGAGGCAGCTGCCAAACCCCACCATGACCAACCAGAGGCTCCAGGAGAGCTGGACAGAGCCTGGAGGGACAGGACCCAGGGAATGGCTTCCCACTGCCAGAAGGCAGGGCTGGATGGGATATTGGGAATTGGGAATTGTTCCCTGGCAGGGTGGGCAGACCCTGGCACAGGGTGCCCAGAGCAGCTGGGGCTGCTCCTGGATCCCTTGGAATGGTCCCAGGCTTGGAGCAACCTATCCCTGGAAGAAGAGACAACACAGATCAGCTGTGGGGCACCAGGCAGGAGGAGCTGAGGAGCCAGGACCTGCCCTCTCCATGCCCAGGAGCACACCCCATGGGAAGGGCAGAGCCCAGCCAGTGACCACCAGCACGGAACATCCCCCTCAGGGGCTGTTACCCAGGGATAACATCCCCCTGTTACCCAGGAACACTTGAATTCTTAACACCTAAACCCATGGTGGCCAATAGAAGGGTTGGTTCTCAGCTGCCACACCGGGTTTGGTCTCTTTGTTTCTATTCCCCTCTCAGAATCCAGCAGCAGAAATCACTGGATTTCTAAGAGCCAAAGGAGAAGCCCCCTCCCCAGCAGTTGCCTGGGCTCTGCTCCATCCCTGTCCACACCAGGTACAAGCCAGCCCAAACCCCAGTGCTGATTTAAGGAGATTTTTTCTACTTTCAAGGTGCAGTAAATTAAGGCACCAAAGAGCCAGAACTCCCCCGAGATAAAGCCTGTGCAGAGGAAGCAGTTCCAGTTTTGGAGAGGGATGTTCTTCCTACACACCAAGATTAAGCTCAGACAACTCCTCCCAGCCTCAGCAGCATCCCAGTCCTCAGGGGCCAGTGATGCTCACGGGAAGAGACAGGACAAGGCAAGTTCCAGGTTTGGGAGCCCAGAGTTCAGCTGGAAGCCTGAGGGAACAGCTCAGTTCTTCCCTGCTTGGGCAAACACAAAACTAAGACAGAAAATCATCCAACATACACATTTTTCAGCGTTGCCAGCCCAGCTCTGCTATCTGAACAAGTTCCACAGGAAGCTGTGTCCCAGCTGAAGATTCCCTCTGATTCTTGTGCGAGCAGGACTTAAATTTATTTTATCTCCATAATTCTATTTCATTAAATAGCAGGAGTCAAAAACTCAGGTGCAGCCCTGAGTCATTTGTCATTTGTCCATGGAGGGTTGTTTGTTTCTTGTTTTTTGGGTTTTTTTTTTTTGCTGTACAACATCAGTAAAATGGATTGGAGGAAGCTACTTTATTAAATAAACTCCAAAACCCATCGGCCCCCTCTCCCAGCCCCGCCACAGCCGTAGGGACACGTGAGATCCAGAGCTTCCCACGAGGGATGGCAGCCCTGGGAAGGGCCCAGTTTGCTCCTCACAGGCTGTACCGTGACCAGAGGCTGACCAGGAGTGACCAAGACTGACCAAGGGCTGACCAGGGGCTGCCCAAGCAACCCGTGAACTCACGAGCTCAACCTCCGGGCTTCCAGTCTTGGCATGACAGTGATTCCAATTTCCAAAAGAAAATAGCAGTTACACGTTGAAGGCTTCCCAGAGCAGGAAAAGGCTTCCCCTGCAGAAGGAAATTGCTCTGACCAAGCTTGGTCAGATGCCCCACGTTGCACAACAATCAGTGTCTGAAGGAATTTGTTCCCATGGTAGTTCCACCTGCGCGATCGGCCGTGCTTGTTCTCTTCCGGATGCAGCCTTTCCAGAGCCTGGGTTTAAGCTACACTCTTCATTCAAGCACAGGTCTTCATTGAATCAAGCCAACAGGAAAGAAAATCAGCATTCGGTCTTCACCACCCCACTCGAAGTCAATTAAAAAAAAACAAATTAAAAAATAAAATCAACGCAAACACATCTGTGACAAGTGGACAGTAAACAAAGAGATGCCTGGACACACGCGGGTGCTGGGGACAAAGAGAGGGAGAGCTGAAAGGTTCCCACCCCTGGGAGCATCCTGAAGGTGCACACATGGCCAACAAGGGCCTTCAGGTGCTTTTCCCAGTGGTGGAATTGCAGTTGGGAAGGGCCAGGCTGTTCCTGGCTGTGGAAAAGGGGCTCAGGCAGCAGGAAAGGAGCCAGGGAGCCAAGCCATGACAGCAAATCCATGATGGTAGGAATGGGGAGAGCTTGGCTCTGTAGTCTCAGCCATCTTCCATGGCCCAGACCCCATTCCCAGACTGGGAACACACATGGACACACAGGAACATGTCAGGATGTGGTCCCAGGTACCACACAACATGCAGAAGCCACATTCCCACTCCTATGGGAAATTGAGCCCTGATTTTCCAAGCCCCCCATTTAGGATTGAACTACAAGCTTTGAGTGTCTTGTCTTTTTTCCCCCCCCCCAAAAAAAAAAAAAAAAATAAAGATAACAAAGGTGCTAGCAAGTGTTTGCCCAAAAGCAGGAAGGCAGGACAGAATGTGGGAGAACTGTCACCATCTGCTCCCAAAGTACCAGCCCAGCATGAGGGCTGTCCAGACAGCAGCACTGGGGACAGCCAGGAACTCTCCCCCACCACCAGGATGTCCCCCTGCCCTTGGAGGAATCAGCTGCGTTGGTTTTGGTGTCAGGCCAAGGTGCTTTGCTCAGGTAAAGCCTCTGCATCCCCAAGCAGCTTTCCCTGAGCAAGTGCCGGAGTCAGAGGCTTCTCTGGGAACATTCAGCTGGTCTAAGGTACAGTAACAGCGACCTGAAAGGCTCCTCCTCCTCCAGCTCCACCCAAAACCCGAAGCTTGCAGGGATGGAAGAGCAGCAGGAGCCGCCCCGGCCCGGCCCCGGCCCGGCTGCAGCGGATCCCGCGTGTCCTTGGCTCTGTCCAGAGAGGATAGTTTGATCTGTGGTGATGGCTGAAGTATTTACAGGTATTTGCAGCAGGTATTTACAGTCCTTCTGCAGCCCGCAGGCCGATTTTCTCCTCCTCTGCTCCCAGTCAGTCCGGAGTGGGCTTCCGTAGGGAGAAGGGCCGGATGTTGAAGTGCCTGCTCAGCTGGCTCACCTGGGGACAGGCAGACACGGGACTGGGTTATCCTGGATCCTGGGTGTTATCCTGGATCCTGGGGGGTTATCCCGGCTCCCAGGCATGAGCAGCAGAGCAGGCAGAGCTCCAGACCTGCTCCCTGTTCCCACCAGCCACTCTTCCCACCCCAGCCCTGCCCACAATCCGTGTCCTGCCCAGCCCCATCACTGTCCCCAGGCACTGGTTACACAGGGAACAGCTTGCTCCCTTCCCAAACTTCCCAAACAACATCTGGGAGCAGGCTCACCCTCTGTTCTTCCCTTCCACAGGGGCAGGAGTTGGGAATGCTGAGCCCAGGCCTGCAGGATTTTACCCTCCTCCTTCATTATTCTGTTTTAATTCATTTTATCATCTCAGATATCTATATAAAATATTCCCGAATCCATTCAAAGTGGGAGCTGGATAATTTACCTCCTGCAAAAGGAGGCTGAGTTTGACACAGTCAGGGCAGAGGCTTTAATCCTAATAATTCTTCCCGAATTCAGAGCAGTTTGGGATTATGCCCCAATCCCAAAGCCTTTAAAGGCTCTTCAGCTCAAAGTGAAGCTGGCACAGATGGGCCCCTGGGAAGGCAGAGGGAGGGAAAGAGGGAGCAGAGAGGAACAGGAATCACCCAGGAGGGGATGGGCAGGAGGATTACACCACCAGCTCAGCTCCATCTCCAACTGTGATTCCAAGACCAAATTTATTTAAGCTTCTTAGTAATTCAAATCCTTCTTGCCCAGAAGCCTCATTACACTAATTGGAAAGACAAGGCAACCTGGCTATTACTCCTTGGCTGTAATTACAGCTGGGACACAACTCCATAGGCTCTGGGGTGGAACTGGGGCTCCCAGGGGAAGGGGCTTCCCAAGGAGGGTGTCCCCACTTCAGCTGGGACATGTGGCCCCTTGTCCTCCTTCCTCAGCAGCTTCCCAGTGGGACTCTGGGCTTCTCCTGTTAACCAAAACTCAGGGAGCCAGGCAGGTTCCTTCCTTTCAAGGAGGAAACCAATCCCTGGATCTGTGCACAGATGGACAGGAGGAAGGGAGGCCCTGGAGCTGCTCTGTTCCCACTTCCCCCAGCAGCAAAATCCCCACTCCAGCCTGCCTCTCCCAGCACCTTGGAGACTCAGAGCCCCTGGCAGGGCCTGGAGGGGCTCCAGGAGAGCTGCAGAGGGACTGGGGACAAGGCCTGGAGGGACAGGACACAGGGAATGGCTCCCACTGCCAGAGGGCAGGGCTGGATGGGAGATTGGGAATTGGGAATTGTTCCCTGGCAGGGTGGGGAGGGGCTGGGATGGAATTCCCAGAGCAGCTGGGGCTGCCCCTGGATCCCTGGCAGTGCCCAAGGCCAGGTTGGACACTGGGGCTGGGAGCACCTGGGACAGTGGGAGGTGTCCCTGCCATGGCAGGGGTGGCACTGGGTGAGCTTTGAGGTTCCTCCCAACCCAAACTATTCCAGGATTTTGTGCTTGGTTTCCAACTCATCTGACACACCCCAGGGGAAGGACAGCCCCTTCCACATTCTGTGCAGTTCCTTTCAACCCCGTGCAACCTTCCCAAGCCTCTCACAAGGAATCCACCCCAAATCCCACAGGCTCACAGAACCATTCCCAGTGACATTCCCAGTTTCACAACGAGCACTCCCAGCCACAGCCCAGCCCAGGAGGTGTCACCTACCACGACCACTCCGTAGTGGATGTGTGCCAGGGTGAGGAAGGCTGTCAGCAGGTACAGCAGGAGCGTTTCACTGCCTGGAGCCAGCCCAGACACCACCAGGAGCAGCACGGCCGCGATGGGCAGCAGCATCCAGTTGAGGGGCTGGCACCGTGTGCTGCTCATCTGGCACACGATCAGCTGGCACTGAGGGGACAGGGACAGAGCTTGAGCCTGCTGTGGGCACTGGGAGCAACAGATGTTTGTCCCCAGAGCAGAGGGGATGGTCACTCGTGTGATTTGGCACATTGCCCACCCTGTGCTGGCACTGCTGGGGCACCTCCAGTGCTGGGGGCAGCTCTGGGCCCCTCCTGCCAGGAGAGACCTGGAGGGGCTGGAGTGTGTCCAGGGAAGAGGATGGATCTCCAGGAGAGGCTGAGGGAGCTCAGCCTGGAGAAAAGGAGGCTCAGGGGGGACCTTGTGGCTCTGCACAACTCCCTGACAGGAGGGGACAGCCAGGGGGGGTCGGGCTCTGCTCCCAGGGAACAGGGACAGGACAAGGGGAAATGGCCTCAGGCTGGGCCAGGGCAGGCTCAGGGTGGACACCAGGAGGAATTTCCCCATGGAAAGGGTTGTTAGACGTTGGAAAAGACCCAGGGCAGTGGTGGAGTCTTATCCCTGAAGGGATTTAAAAACCCCCTGGATGTGGCACCTGGAACAGGGGGGACCTTGGCAGTGCTGGGGGACAGTTGGACTCTGTGGTCTCACAGGGCTTTTCCAATCTTAACAATCCCATTCTACCACTATGCAGCTAAATTAAATTTTGACCAAAAAATGTAGTCCTCCCATTTAATTTTATCCCCAAAAGGAACTCCTTTCCCATCAGCTTTCACTTTGCTGCTCACAGCACACGTGAAAACTCAATTTAACCAATTCTCCAGTCCCTCAAGCATAAAGCAGAAGCTCTTACAGAGATGTTGGCAAAGGCTGTTCCAACCATGAAATAGAAGAGCCTGGGCTGGACCTCCAGGATGTCAGTGGGGGACAGGAAGATCCAGGTGGTGCAGAGCAGGAACAGCAACACGGGGGACACCAGGGGCAGCAGGATTTCGTACACAGAGTGGTGCTTCAAGGTGTTATTTTTATAGGCCCTGAAACACAAGCAAAGAAAGGAAAATACATGGAATGACTGAGAAATCCCTGGTGCTGCCTGCAGTAAGTACCTGAAGGGGCTCCAAGAGAGCTGCAGGGGGGACTGGAGTGATAAGACAAGGGGGGATGATTTCCCACTGCCAGAGGGCAGGGCTGGATGGGAGATTGGGAATTGGGAATTGTTCCCTGGCAGGGTGGGCAGGCCCTGGCACAGCTGGGGCTGCCCCTGGATCCCTGGCAGTGCCCAAGGCCAGGCTGGATGGAGCTTGAAGAACCCTGGGACAGTGGGAGCTGTCCCTGCCCATGGCAAGGGGTGGCACAGGATGAATCTTCCACCCCCTTCCCACCCAAACCCTGCTGGGATTCTACAAAACTCACTTGTAGAAGTTGTACAGGCTCATGGGCAGGGTCACAGTGAGGGCACAGGCTGGAAGAGAAAAGTGCCACGTTAGTGCCCCAGGGCAGAGGGGACACCCCATGCACCCCGAACAGGAGGCTCTGGCTGGGCTCTGCTTTAAATTCCCTGCACCAAAAATAGCTCCTGGTGCCCCAGGAATAGCTGAGCACATTTGGAAGTAGCTGCTCCCGAGTGTGGCCCAGGAGCTGTAATTAAAAGTTAAAGTCTGCTGTAAGCTGAAGACATTTCCATTTGAAAGGGCTGCATTAAGGAGCTCGGGTTTGTGCTTTAAACAGTGACAAAGCTTAATTATAATACAACTCTAATGAGACACGAGTGCACACTCCTCAAATGACATGGCTGGGCATAAGAGTTTTCACAAGAAAGGCAATTTGCTGTTTCTCTGGCTGTGTGCAGACATTTCCAGTGGCCACATTGCCAAAAAGTTGTCATTTAACTGGATAAATGATACAAAGCACCCAAATAACTGAAAAATCCTGACCTCAATCAGAACCACCAACACTATCCATGATATTCCAGGACAAATCCTTCCCTGTTTATCCAGCAGAAGGTGTGTGAACAGAGCTGGAAATATTCCTGCTTTAATAACCCAGCTCCTCTCCCTCGTGTGGGAACTGGGCTCAGTTTCTCATATAGAAAAAGCACATTCATTATTCATGTTAAGTCACACAGCTGTCAAAGGAAAGCTGGGAACATCTACCTGATAAAAGTGCAAGTACATTTAACACACCAATTAACTCAAAATTAAGCAATTACAAAGAACACCTGAAGGGACACAGAAAATAAACTGAGCAGAACTTGTGATTTAGGCAAATGGCATTGAACATCAGCTCAGCTCTACCCTTTGCAGTAGCTTATTTTGACTGACCACAGGAGAGCGAGGCTGGGCCTTTATTTCAATTTTATTATCATTATAATGATGTAATGTTCAGGTGGGAGGATGGAGGGCAGGGTCCCCAAACAGCAGAGCTCCCACCCACCTCCATGGCTGCAACCTCCCTCCCACGCAGTGTTTGGGCTCTGGGATGAGAGGGAGCCCCAGAGCAACAAAACAGAAGTGTCCTGACCCCTCCAAACCAGCCCAAGGTTGGGGAGGCTCCACTGAGAGCCAGGTCCCACCACCCCCTGCACACTGGGCTTTATCCCCTGGAAACTCTGGGTTTACCACACTGGTTTTACCCCCAGGCTCTCACTGAGGACAAACTAAGCTTGTCTGGAGTGAAGTCAACCCAGGCAGAGCAGAGTTAAGGTCTCCAAAATAACTCTGCAGGAGACAACCCTGTTTTGAAATCCTGGGAAAGGTTTCCAGGCTGTGAGAACACCCTCAATTAGTCACTTCAACAACAGCCCGGGGCAGCAAAAAGAGCAGTGTTAGCAGGTCATTAGCAGGGGGTTTGGGAAAAAGGTGAAGTTTAAAAGACAAGCTTCAACATGGAGTTTCTTACCAATAATCATTGCAGTGAATAGGTCTCTATATAAGAAATTAAACAGGAAAGGTGCATACCAGGCCTCAACTCCCACAAAGGCTGTCACTATGTAGACAATTGAAATGGTCTGAAAGAAAGCACAGGACAAGCAGGGGTGAGAAATGAGATGGGCAAGTCTGGCAGCACCTGGCCGGCAGCACCTGGGCTGGCAGCACCACACATGTGCCAGGCTGCTCCAGGGAAAGGCAGCTCTAAGCTACGTTCAGTCCTACCCACCGGCAGGAAAGAGAAAAATAAAAGAAATCCACAAATATCCCACGTTACCAGGTGTAGGAAGGGCGAGCTGCTGAGCAGGGATTGGATTGGGAAGTGCTGGCACTGCTGGGGCACCTCCAGTGCTGGGGGCAGCTCTCTGGATGGGAGTTGGAGCAACCTGGTGTCGGATTAGGCATGTTTACATAGGCGTGTTTTGTTTGTTTACAAACAAATGCATACTATGTGAACCTTCTGTTCTTTAAGAATTCTCTCAAAAATTCACTTCCCACATTTGGGATAGCGGAAAGTGTCCTTGCCCACAGCAGGGGTAGAACCAGAGGATTTTGCAGGTCCTTTCCAACCCAAACCCTTCTGGGATTCTCTGATTATTTAGAGCAGACCCAAGACAGAGTTTCACAGTTCATCTCAAAGTCACTTGCAGTATTCTCCTTTTCCATCAGATGCTCTGGGACAACTTCCTTGTCTCCACATTGCAAAGCAGCTCCCAGGAACTGCTCCTGGCAAGAGCACAGAATCTTACACTTCCTGTGGGTTCAGGGAGAGGACAACACAACCACAGCACGAGTGGGTGACCCTGAAAACTCTTACCTAACGTGTAGGCCATGAAGTTGAGGAGCCCCACCACGATCCACACGCCGTTTGGAACGTGCTGGTGATCAGGAGCTGCAGGGATCAGACAGAGCAGAGTCAGGACAGTTCAGGATGTGCTTCCAGAGGATTTATTTTGGCCCAAAAAGCTCAGCCACGAGAACTCAAACAGTGAATCTGGGATGTGAGCTTTGCAGGATGTGATGGCAGAGCTGCCCCATAACAGCTCATGAAACCAGGTGGGTGAGGACTTTGCCTTTCAGGATATATTTGTCCTTTTCTCCCTGCCCTCCAAAATGATGGGATCTGAGAACTGGGGCCAGTTCTGTAGTGCCACTGCAGGCTGTGTGGAAGTGTGTGCAGAGGACACTCAGTCACTCGCTCACAGAGCATCAAGTGGAGCCTCTTTGATGTGGCAACTCCCTGCCCCCGCAGGAACATGCCAGGATTCCCCGCCCAGTCTCCAGTCCCATCCTGCCAATGGAAACCGAGCTCTTCCCTAACAGCACCTCCACCTCCTCCAGCAAGGCTCAGGCAGCGAGCCAGCAGAGCTGGCTGCACCTCACCCCATACCCACACTTGTGCATCAAGGCTTTGTTGAATTTCCTGGGATCACACCTTTCTCCTCTGATGGACAATGTTTTATTTTGTATCGTGAGAAAAATGGAATGAATGTGAACATGATCCAGATTCACACTACAATCCAAAATAAAAACTAATTTGGGACTTTCAGCATGCTGGTTAATACCCACACTGTGTTGGTTGTGGTAGAAGCAGAGTATAACAGTCCATTCTTCTTGTCCAGCACCTTTCTCCCCTGTTAATATTTACTTCCTAATGGATATCATGATAGGCTGCAATCAGGGAGGCCAAAGGGGCACTGGAGAAGGGCAGGAAGAGGCATGGATCCTTGGCAGTAGGAGGGCACAGGGAGGTCTCCTGGGGGAACAGTGATCCCGTGAAATGCCACCTCCTGTTTCCTCAGGGCAGCAGGATGGTGCCCTCCCAGCAGCAAAGGGAGGGAGGGCATCACATCTGCAAAGCCATCCATGGAGGAGAGAAGGCACAAAATTCTGGAGCAGCACCAGGAGAAGTTCTCTCTCCAAGCAGGACATGTAAAACATTTATGTGAAAGGGTCCCAAGCCATGAGCTTCTCCATCCTTCCAAAGCCAATTTTTGAGAGGCTGGGAGAGTTTGGGATGTCCTGCCTGGAGAACAGAAGGCTCCAGGGATCTCTTAGAGGCCTTTCCAGGGCCTAAAGAGCCTCCAGGAGAGCTGGAGAGGGTGGGACAAGGGCCTGGAGGGACAGGACAAGGGGGAATAAATTCCCACTGCCAGAGGGCAGGGATACATGAGACACTGGGGCTTGGAGCACCCTGGGATAGTGGAAGGTGTGGGACTGGCAGGAGGTGGGACTGGATGGGCTTTAAGGTCTCTTCAACCCAAACCATTCTGGGATTCCATGATTCTGGATGTCTGATGTCCTGGGGGTTTTGACCTTGAGCTACTGACAGCTTTTGTGCTCGTGGCTCATGGACCTTAACAGCCCAAACCCTGGCCAACAGCCACAGGTGCCACCCAAGGCTTCAACAGCTTTGACTTGTCTACCAGTAAAGGAAATCCCAAGAAACCAGGATTTTTGCCACATGACTGTGTTTTGATGATGGGTCCAGTTTAGAACTACAGAAACTCTCCTGAGCAACCTAAACCAGATCTGGCAGGGTCTAAGGGAGAGAAAAACACGGAGGAGAAGCTCCTGAGAATTATGACACTGCATTAATCCTTTCCCTGGGATTCCTCCAGGTGCAAAGGAACACGACTGAACCATTGGATTCACAGACAGATGAACATGGGGACTGTTAGAAAGTTGAAAGCTGTGAATGGTGAAGCTCAGAAAGAGGATTTGGCCTTGTTAGTTTGATGTGCTGGTGGTTTTGCCAAGAGGGCAACGAGCTGGGATGTGAAAAACAAGGCTCTACCTGCTGATTTCAGGGAAGCAGCACTTCCTAACATTTTCCTGTTAGATTTTCAAACAAGGGCGCTGGGTTGTTTGCTCTGCAGGCAGAGGCAATTCCAACCCAAGATTCCAGCTGTCTCCTCCTCCCTGTCCTGCCCACTGCCAGCCAGGAGCACCTTTCCCTGGCAGCCGGAGGGAAGGTGTCACATCCAGACAAATCCTTGTCACAAAACCCAGCAAGTTCAATCCCCTCCTCTGTCCCAGTCACTTTGGGAAGGCCCAGACCCAGAGGCCTCACCAATTCCCAGCAGAGGAGGTGACAGATTTCCCACCTGACCAGGAACATGCAGCCTTACCAGAAGCATAAAAGTCAGGGTCGAAGTATGCCATGAGGAAGAAGTTGAAGACAAGCAGCAGGAAGCCAGAAAACGTTATCAAATTTGGGGCCAGCCAGGTAGGGAAGATCTATGGGAAAGCAGCAAAAGAACAGATGAACTCATTAAAACATGGACTGAGGAGCAGGCACTGCTCCAGCCATGGTTGCACTGTCTGGGTGTTAGACAACACTGCCAGGAGCAGCCGGAGCATCCCGGGGCAGCAGGAAGCATGGGGCTGGGATGCAGGCATTCAGGATTTGGGGCAGGCTGCAGGCAGCCCCTCACTCATTAATAGCACCACAAACGAAGCAGCTGATGGTGTTACAGAGCTGACCTGGGCTGTGCTGTCCTGCTCAGGGTGGGACAGGGACTCACCTTCACGATGGCGTTCCAGAAGGGATGCATGACATACAGGGACAGGGGGTTGCTGTCCACGGCGCTGTACTGGGAAAGGGAAACAAAAACCAACAGTTAGGGCTGCAGAACCTCCCAGCAGCCTGCAGAAACAGCCAGACATCTGGAACCTTCTGAGCCACATCCTGTGTGGCACCCCCACAGGACTCCTGATGTAACCCCCACCCTTTGGAAATGCTACTCCAGCTCTCCGAGTGGACACAGGCAATGAGAAAAATGCTGATCCTTTCAACAGCTTCCAACTGTTCTGCCCCACCTGGATGAGGAGGAATGCTGTGAGTCTACCCCTCAACAGTGCCATCTGTCACCTCTGGAACTGCCAGCTCCAGCTCTCTGAGAGGACACAGGCAAGGAGCAAAATGCTGATCCTTTCAACAGCTTCCAACTGTTCTGCCCCACCTGGATGAGGAGGAATGCTGTGGGTCCTAGCCCCCAACAATGCCATCTGTCACCTCTGGAAATGCCAGCTCTCCGAGTGGACACAGGCAATGAGAAAAATGCTGATCCTTTCAACTGCTTCCAACTGTTCTGCCCCACCTGGATGAGGAGGAATGCTGTGGGTCCTACCCCCCAACAATGCCATCTGTCACCTCTGGAAATGCCAGCTCCAGCTCTCTGAGTGGACATAGGCAAGGAGCAAAATGCTGATCCTTTCAACTGCTTCCAACTGTTCTGCCCCACCTGGATGAGGAGGAATGCTGTGAGTCTACCCCTCAACAGTGCCATCTGTCACCTCTGGAAATGCCAGCTCTCCCAGTGGACACAGGCAAGGAGCAAAATGCTGATCCTTTCAACTGCTTCCAACTGTTCTGCCCCACCTGGATGAGGAGGAATGCTGTGGGTCCTAGCCCCTGCTCTGCTGTGACCCCTTTGTTCCCTTGCTGGTCCTAGTCTCCATCCTCACTTCCAGCAGTGGGACTGGGAGCCCCTTGAGCAGGATGGGTCTCAGAGGGCCCCTCGCCACTAAGGAGCAGGAGATTTCACCAGAGGCAGCTTTGGGAATGGGGAGGGAGAGCTCTTACCCCTCACCCATCACTTTCAAAACATTTGAGGTGCTCAGGGTGTGTTTGTGGTGGGGGAAATAAAAATAGAAATAAAAAATCAAAGATCTAGACAAGGCATGAAACAACTTCCAGATAGAAAGTTAAAATTTGACATCATTTGGCTCTCGAGAGCAGCATGAGCCATTATCTGCTCTCACAGCCCCTTCCAAACACAGATTACCCTGGCTAAAGTCCTCTTCTCCCAGGAACACTTTGATAAGAATCCAAGACCAATTCCACAGACTACCAAACTTCTGGGCTCACATGCTCAGTGCTGGACTGGGCAGAACCTGCTGCTCACCCACCTGCTTGGGACAGCACCCCCAACTCCAGCACACCCACCTGCCCGAGTCCAATCCCAACCACAGAATCCCAAGTAGTTTGTGTGGGAAAGGACCTTCCAGAAACTCCAGTGCCACTCCCTGCCATGGCAGGGAGACCTTCCACTGTCCCAGGCTGCTCCCAGCCCCATCCAGCCTGGCCTTGGGCACTGCCAGGGATCCAGGGGCAGCCCCAGCTGCTCTGGGCACCCTGTGCCAGGGCCTTGTCCCCTCACAGCCAAGAATTCCTTCCCAATATCCCACCCAAACCCCCTTTGAAGCCATTCCCTGGGTCCCTCTGCAGCTCTCCTGGAGCCCCTTCAGGCCCTGCTAGGGGCTCTGAGCTCTCCCTGGATCCTTCCCCTCTCCAGGTGAGCACTCCCAGCCTGGCTTCAGAGCAGAGGGAGCCCAGCCCTTGGAGCAGCTCCATGGCCTCCTCTGGATTCATTCCAACAGGTACCACATTTGGTTTGGTCGGTAAAAGGAAACCCCTCAGCAAAGAGCAGCTCCAGATGTGTCCCCCAGCCCATGGCCTTGAACCAGCCCCTGTCACTGCACCCATGGATTGCTCCAACCTGTTCCTCTCCTTGTCTGCATTCCCCACTTTTCCCTGGAAGCAGAGAAGTGGTGGGAAAGGGCAAAGCAACACCCTCCAAGACAGGCACCGGGACCAAGAAGGGATGAAGGACCAAGATGGGTCTTGCTGGGGTCCCATCTTACAGCATTTGCTCCCATCTGGGTGAATCCCATCCTTGGCAAGGATTTCTGTAGTCCCTCCCAGCCCTTCCCTGTGCAGGGTCAGTCCATCTCCCTGGATTCAGCCCCAGAGGTTGTGTCCCCACAGGAGCAGCAGAGCAAGAAGCAACAAACCCCAAAGCCGTATGGAAGCAACTCTAAGCCGCAAGGAATTTCCATCTCAGCTTAATGCAATTTTTTGGGGCAGAATTCCAAATGCTTTACAAGATAATAGGATTTGAAGCACCAGTTAGGGGAGGAGGAGAGACTGATTTAATCTCATTATCCCCAAAACAGCCTGCAACAAGAAAACAGATGCAAGGCTTGGAGTGAGGCAGGGGAAGAGCTCCAGAGCCTCCGTGCCCGTGCTTGGAAGGTACCTCAGGGAAATTTCACCAGGCCCTCTCCTTGCAAGAACTGGGGATAATATTCAATAAACAGCTTTTCCCCATGACCACACATGTTCCCACGTTGCTTGCAGAACTCAAAGAGCTGGGAAGAGCTGTTTCTTGGAGAAAGGGCAGCTGCTCTGCAGAGGTTTGCTGATGCAACCATGGAGTCATGGAATATCCAGGGATGGAAAGGACCCACAGGGATGATGGAGTCTAACAGCTGCCCCTGCACAGACCCCCAACAATCCCACCCTGCACATCCCTGAGAGCATTGTCCAAATGTTCCTGGAGCTCTGGCAGCCTCGGGGCCGTGCCCATTCCCTGGGGAGCCTGGCAGTGCCCAGCACCCTATGGGGAAGAATCTTCCATAATATCCAACCTAAACCTCCCTGGCACAGCTCCAGCAGCTCCCTTGTGTCCTGTCCCTGTCACAGAGAGCAGAGATCAGAGCTGCCCCTCAGGAGGAAGTTGTTGACATCCATGAGCTCTCCTCTGAGTCTCTTCTCCAGCTGAACAAGCCAAGTGCCCTCAGCCACTCCCTGTGTGGCCCCTCCAGACCCTTTCCCACTGGGTCTGTGCCCCTCTGGATCTCTCCCACAGCTTTAGATCCTTTCTATGCCCCCCAGCTCCTGCCAGGCTCCAGCCAGGACACTTGTCTGTGTGCTGAGCGAGGCCAGCCATGCTGTGCCCACTCTGGGGACACCCTGGGGCACAGGGACAGAACCAGGGCTGGCTCTGGTGCCAGGTTGGCTGC
Organism: Pyrgilauda ruficollis; assembly: GCF_017590135.1. Taxonomy (NCBI): domain Eukaryota; kingdom Metazoa; phylum Chordata; class Aves; order Passeriformes; family Passeridae; genus Pyrgilauda; species Pyrgilauda ruficollis. The sequence continues at coordinate 23,900 of NW_024526989.1, forward strand.
CACCCTAGGGGACAGCACTCTGGACAGCCAGGACACGGCTGCCTGCCCGGGACAGCTGCTCCCAGAATACCAATGAGCTGCCAGGCACCTTCAGGGACAGATCCCATCTTGGCCATGCCCAGCCTCCTCCAGTTGCTTTTCCTTGTCGGGGTCTTCCTTACAAACATTACTAAAGTTGTTTTTTCCACCTCTTCACTTGTGAAGCCCCAAACCCAGCAGTGTATAAGCCTGGCACTGGTTTCATCATTCCCTCACCTCATCCTCACTGGAAATTAGTGTCACCCTCTGCATTTTGGATCTCCACACACTGGTCTCGTGACTCACACCCTGTATAAGTCGTTCTTCTATCACGACCAACAATTCCCACCAGCCTGGACTCTGGATTTCTGCCCCTTTTTCAGGGAAAGAAGGTTAAAGGAAAGGGAGAAGAGCCCAGAAGGAATTTCATCCATCCCAGTCTCCTTCCCAAAGCAGCCAGGCATTTGTAAAGGGCCCTGTTCTAAAATAGCTCCACGCTCACAGACACAGTTTCTCCTCACGGCTGCAGGGAGGAGCCAACCAGCCCAGACAGCTCCCTCGGGACTGGGGTCAGAACTCCTCAGAGAAAGAGCAAAACCAGCAGGAACAATCACTGGCAGCACACAGGAGCCTCCTGTCCATGCCAGGAGAGCTCCAGGGAGCCACAGGCACCCCAAGAGCTGGGGACAGGCTGGGTGGCTGTGGTGCCATCGCAGACGAGCTGGCTGGCATCATTATGGGCCATAATGGCTTGTATGGCTTCAACCCAACATTAATCCTGCAACCAGGACACCTCTGGGAGATCCAATTATGTGTCCAAAGAGGAAAAAAATACAGATTTATAGCCCAGATTCCACTAATGGTCTTCCTGTCCCGGAAAAAAACAATTCTGCTTTGAAGTAATCTGGTTACCCGGAGCCAGCAGCAGAACAAGCACTGCCATAGAACCCTGGAGAATCCTGAGTTGGGAGGCACCCACATGGGTCACCAGGTCCAGCTCCTGGCCCTGCAAAGGACATGCCAAGAATCCCACCATGTGCCTGCTGTGACTCACCCCATCACTGGGGTGAGCCAGCGGTGTTGGGGTGTGACACCCAGGTGGGCTGGGGCAGCACAGCACTGGTGGCACATGTGCTGAGGACAGCAAACAGAATGGATTTGCACATCCCATCTTGCTCCCAGGTGCTCCAGGCAGGATCAGGGCACTCAGCAGAGCAGCTCCATCAAGTCCAGCAAGGCTGCTCCCTACAAATCTCCTTAAATACAAAGAGGGCACAAGGCTAAGAACCTTCTCCCCTCAGGCTCAAGATAAGGCAGGAGGCAGAAAACTCAATCAATCCCAGCAAATGGAAGCGAGCAGAGCCGTGCCAGGCACGTTTGCCCTATGCCCACCCTTGGCCAGCGTGTGAGGAGTCACCTCGCCCTTTAATGGTACTGATTAACTCGAGCCCTGTTTGCCTTTTGCAAGGTCACTTCTCAGCTGGCACCAGAAGGGAGAGTGTTGGCAGTGCAGGGCTGCACCCACCACACGAGCCCATGGGTTTGGAAGTTGCAGGAAGGATGTGGGTGTCCTGGCTGTGTGCCCCAGCTGCAGCTTCAGCGTGTCCCTCATCCTGCCTGGGTTTCACTGTGCAGGGTTCAGACATCCAGCAATGAAAGATGCTCCAAGACACAGCATAAAGTCACAGAATCACTGAGGCTGGGAAAGCTCTCTCCAAACATCGAGTCGAACCATCCTCTGGCACTGCCAAGGCCACCACTGCCTGATGTCCCTTGGTGCCACATCCACAGGGCTTTTAAATCCCTCCAGGGATGGAGACTTCACCACTGCCCTGGGCAGCTGTGCCAGGGTTGGACTGTCCTTTCCAGGAAGGAATTGCTCCCAGTGTCCAGCCTGAGCCTGCCCTAGCAAAGCCTGAGGCCATTTCCCCTTGTCCTGTCCCCATCCCCTGGCTGTCCCCTCCTGTCAGGGAGTTGTGCAGAGCCACAAGGTCCCCCCTGAGCCTCCTTTTCTCCAGGCTGAGCCCCTTCCCAGCTCCCTCAGCCTCTCCTGGGGCTCCATTCCCTTCCCAGCTCCATTCCCTGCCCTGGACACGCTCCAGCCCCTCCAGGTCTCTCCTGGCAGGAGGGGCCCAGAGCTGCCCCAGGATCCAACCTTCCCTTCCCAAAGCTTCCTACAAGAATTACAGCAAAGAATTACTCTCTTGTTGGCAGGAGGCCAGGAGTGAACACCAGCAGGGTCCCAGCAAGGCCAGAGCCCCATTCCTCAATAAGGAACTGCCACACTCAGCAGCCTCCCTCCTGCCCTCCAACCCCCACAGCACGTGCTATTTCATTGGGTAAACCACATTCCTGCCCTGCCAACACACTCTGATATTCACAGCCTTGCTTCTCAGACACCAGCTGGGAGATTCATGGAATCCCAGATTTCTTTGGATTGAATGGACCTTAAAGCTCATCCAGTGCCACCTCCTGCCATGGCAGGGACATCCTCCACTATCCCAGGGTGCTCCAAGCCCCAGTGTCCACCCTGGCCTGGAACACTTGCAGGGATGAAACAGCCACAGCTTCTCTGGGCACCCTGTACCAGGGCCTGCCCATTCTCCCAGGGTAGAACTCAGTGCAGTCTCTCCCTCCAGCACAGCAGCTCCAGCAGGCTGTGGCTCTGTCCTGGCACTGGAATAACCCTGGGGTGGGACAGAGCTGACCAGGACCTGACCCCATCCCACTGTTGTGCTGGTGCAGGGGAAGTCATTTCCTCATGGATACATAATGTGAAGCAACACTTGATGTTGATGGCAGGCAAGCAGCCTGCCAATTCCAGCTGCATCCAGGAGCTCTCTCTGCTTGGGAGCATCAAATATCCATGAATATGGGTCACCACTGCTTCTGCTGCAGTGGGAGGTGATCAGCTGAACAGGGCTGCACAGATGGTGAGCTCAGGGCTGGGAATGATGAACCTTCAGGGATGCAGGTAGGAGAGGATCAGTCAGCAGTGAACCTCTGGAGTGACAATCGAGGGATCAGGGCAGTGATTCGGGGGAGGGGGGAGAAAAGGCAGAGTCAAAAATGCAGGAACAGGAAACTTGTTACAATAACACTGGGACAGCCAGAAGAATTTCCTATATTTCCAGAGCTGGTTTGAGCTTCAAAAAATAGGGGGGACATACCTGAGAGGGGGATCAGACCAGCTCTGTGTGCCCAGAGAGAACAGGAGGGACCAGGAGAGCAAAGCAGTGACAGCAGAGAAGGCAGCAGTCTCTCACCACCCCCAAACTTCCACTCCCCTGTGCTCTCCCCAAGGGCATATCCCAAAACCTGCTTCCTGCAGGGTCAGTGAGCTGCTCTGGGATGCCATGAGCCTCCAGGGAGATCAAACACTGGCAAGACCTCAGCCCCTCTGGAGAACTGGACTTGATCCCAACCCACCAACCACGAGAACAGGACAGGGAGAATGACCTTAAGCAGAAGGAGGGTGGGTTTAGATTAGGCCTTAGGAAGGAATTATTCCCTTTGAGGGTGGGCAGGTCCTGGCACAGGGTGCCCAGAGCAGCTGGGGATGTCCCTGCATCCCTGGCAGTGCCCAAGGCCAGGCTGGATGGGGCTTGGAGCACCCTGGGAAAATGGAAGGTGTCCCTGCCCCTGGCAAGGGCTTGGAATTAAATGATCTTTAAGTCACTTCCCATCCAAACCAGTCTGTGACTCTGTGACAATGCACAAGTCAGTGGAATAAAAGAGAATTTCTTACAATCCCTAGAAACAGAAATCAAGTTGAACTTTTCTATTCAAGGAAGCCACAAGCCCAGACACATCAGGAGATGATTCCAGGTAAAGTAAGGCACTGCAGGGAAGAAGGGGCAATGCTACCCCCAAGTTTTAATGTTTTTCAAAGGTTTTAACCTTTTTTTCCAAAGCTACATTTCTGCCTCTCTCTCATCCTGCCTCTCCACAAAGAAGAAATTCACAATTAACAGGAAAAACCCCACACTTGACATCCAGCTTTGTGCAAGATGTGAAGCAGAGCGAGTCAGGTCACTGACACAAACCCTTGTAACACGGCCACTTTTGGAGCCAACCACGGGAAGTGATACTTGAATTTCCACAATGCCCTCCCAGTTCTCTTCCAAACCCTCTGGACAGCCAAAGACTTTCTGTTCATTAGCAATGAATAACTTTTCTGATGGAATTCCCTGTAGCCAAAATTCAACAGACGCCAGTAAACATTGCAGCAAACTTTCAGTGCAATTAAAGAGCCCCAAGATGGGCTGACAAGCAGCCCACGCTCTGTTTAAGTCACAGCTCTGCACACCTTGCAACACCCATGGCATGAGCTGGGACTCAGCTCTGCTTTGCATGCCAAAGAGAAAGTGCTGGAAAGCCAAAGGCACCAGCAGGCTTAGCACTTGTCACCACTTCAACTGCTCCTTCCTCTCCACAGGCCTGTGGCTGCTCATCACGGCACCGCTGTGCCCACACCGACAGCTGGGATTGGCAATGCAGCTTTCTGCTGCTCCACTGTGCTCACATCCATGAGAAAGGCACCTGCTTCTAGCAGATGTCCCCAGCCACCAGCTGGGAACACCAACCTCCTGCTTCAGGAGGGCTCGAGGATGCAGGGTGTGTGCAGCAGGCAGATGGGCACAGCAGGAGCTGCGTCCTTCACCTGCGCTGCAAGGGAAGAGCCCAGAGGGCTCCTGCTGTGGGACAGGACAAGGAATCCAGGAAGATGGACAGCACCTGGCTGTGTGTGCTCACAGCTGGAAGCCCCCAGACCTGGGCTGATCCCCAGTGTGGGCAGCAGGGCAGGGGGATTCTGTCCCTGTGATCAGGTGAGAGCCCACCTGCAGAGCTGCCCCAGCCCTGGGGATTCCAACAGCACAAGGACCTGGAGCTGCTGAGAGAGCCCAGAGGAGCCCTGGAGCTGCTCCAGGGCTGGAGCCAGGCTGGGAGAGCTGGGGGGGCTCACCTGGAGAGGAGAAGGATCCAGGGAGAGCTCAGAGCCCCTGGCAGGGCCTGGAGGGGCTCCAGGAGAGCTGCAGAGGGACTGGGGACAAGGCCTGCAGGGACAGGAGCCAGGGAATGGCTCCCACTGCCAGAGGGCAGGGCTGGATGGGAGATTGGGAAGGAATATTCCCTGTGAGGGTGGTGAGGTCCTGGCACAGGATGCCCAGAGCAGCTGGGGCTGTTCCACCCCTGGAAGTGTCCAGGGGAGGTGTGGCAGCCAATACAGCCACAAGCTGCCTGTGCCTGCGTGAGTCATTGTCTCATACAAAAACCCACAAAGGTTTGAAGTTCCTCCTGAAAACCCTGTAGGACCCACTGGGGACTGAAGTTGCAGTAGGTCCTGACCACAAAGAGCTTCATCACCACCACTGTGTGGCTAAAACAGGCGAGTTTGGGAATCCCCCACCAAAACATGGTTCAGTACCTTTGACACCCTGTAGAACAAAGGCCACAGCTCAGAAACCAGCAGCACCTCAGCAGCAATTTCAGGGCTGTTCTGGCTGAAGAGATGTAAATGCAGCCAGAGCAAGTCCCGGGAGTGGCACCAGCTCATCACTCATCAAAACCCTCCAGCACGTCAGAAGTGTCCCTAGAAAGCAGCATAAATCCCTTCCCCTCATCTCATTGCTTAGCACAGGGGAAAAGCTCAGCCAAGGCTCGTGAGCTGAGTGGCTCCCAATTAATCCATAAGCACTGCTGCTGTGTCCTCCAACCATGACACTTTTCAGACCACGAGAGCTGCAAGGGACACGCTAAGCTGAACTGTATCACAGAAAAGGAGAAGAAAGAAGAAAAACACCTCTAACTTGGAAATCACAGAGTCTAGGAGGTGCTCAGTAGGTGCCAGGCAGCACCTTGGGAAGCTCCTCGTGTTTAAAGGCAGGCACACATGGGGCTGTCTCAGAGCAATTAAATGAGCCCTTGGGGAAGGAGTTAAGTGATTCCAGAGCTGGGCTCAAAGGCTTCCCCTCCTTGTCACCCCTCCTGCTAAGGAGAAGCCGAGCTGGCAGGCTGGGGGGTGGCCTTTAATCACGGTGGCCTTGAGCCTCAGGGCCACAGCACCAAACACTTCCCTTCCTGCTTCCCTCGCTCCCAGTGTTGTTGTTCCATCGGTCTGAGCTGCCATCGGTGCTTCTGAACACCCTGCAGAGATCTCTTCAGGGCTCCTGTTTGCAGAGCAGCCCAGAGAATCCTGCCAGGAACAGCTTCCAGCCATCTGCTTTCCATGGCCCAGCATCTGCAGCCTGGCTCCTCGTGGCACTCCAAGTCTGGAAAAACGGGATTTCTGGTCGAGAGGTAGAGCACCCTCTTCTTCAGGGCACAGATGGGACCAGCAGCTGGGTTCCCACCTGGAAGAAGGGTGCAGGAAAGGAAAGAGAGCATCCAGAAGGAAAATGCTTTTCAAAATAAATGGAAATTGCTGAAGCCTGACCCTTGGATGCAGTGCCCTAGGTCTCCAAGCTCTCCTCTGAACATCCTTTCCATCTAACACTGGAAATGAGGAATAGAATTGTTTTCCTGTAAGAAAACCCTTTAAGAACTTGACTAATGAAATGTGGGAAGGATTTTCCACAGATGGGGCCTGCCAATCACACAGATCAGAGGCCCATTTGCTGCTCCCCCACCCAGGATTCCCACCATCCAAATGCATGCAGTATCCATGCTTTTCTCTCCTTAGAGTGTCAGCTCTAATAAACGGCATTTCAGAGGGCATCTTTAGGTCCCTTAAAGCCACCACCAGCTCCTGCTCAGACACAAGGACACAGAATGGAAGGGTTTGAGTTTTTGGAGCAGCAGCTTTCCTATAAAAGGTCCTTCCCAAGCTTCATTTCAGTTTCCTCTTGCTGAACTCACGCAGGTTCCAGAAGCTTCTGGGGTGAACCACCAGCATGGTCCACCTTTGGACTCAAACATGACACGTGTCATCACCTTCCCTCTCCATTCCTCCTGGGCCTCAGGTAAGGAGTGGCATTCCCACCTGCTCCTTCACTGGCACTTGCCCCAGACCAAGATCCCTGAGGATAAGATCCCAGGAATGCCCGAGGCCCATGTGGCATCATGACAAAGCCTTGTACTTCCACCCAGCTCACACTGGGAGGAAACCAGGGGAGCAGACACTCATGTGCAGCCAGAGCCTCCTGCACAACACTTGTCACCCCAGCACCTTCCCTGCTCCTATGGGATCTGGATCAAAGAGCCACACAGGGATCACGGCCCCTGGAATTGTCACCAGTGGCTCCATCACACCAGAGACACCAGTAGAGGACATGATCCCGTGGGGCAGAGCTGCACTACACGGAATCACAAGCAGCTCAGACAAGGCTGGGAGAGAAAAGGCTACAGAGAAGGCAGGGCACGTGACTGGCATACGGAAAGACAGGGACAAACCATCAGAGCTGGCTGCAACTGCCAAGGACACATGAAGCTGCAGAGCTGTGTCCTCACTAAGAATCATCAAATCCCAGAATGGTTTGGATGGGAAGGGACATCAAAGCCCATCCAGTGCCACCCCTGCCATGGCAAGGACACCTTCCACCTTCCCAGGGTGCTCCAAGCCCCATCTAGCCTGGTCTTGGGCACTGCCAGGGATCCAGGGGCAGCCCCAGCTGCTCTGGGCACCCTGTGCCAGGGCCTGCCCACCCTGCCAGGGAACAATGCCTAATTCCCAATATCTGATCCAGCCCTGCCCTTTGGCAGTGGGAAGCCATGTGTCCTCTCCTTCCAGACCCATGTCCAAAGTCCCTCTCCAGCAGAGGAAGCAAAGCAGAACAGACACCCCTGTGAACACTCTCAAGAGCCCCATTTTCCCCCTCTCCCATCCATTTACAGAAGGAGGGTGCCCAGAAGCTGGCCACAAGGCCATCTGCAGACAGCTGTTAAGAACTTGACCTCTGGCATCCAACTGCAAGTTTCCACTCAGAAATAGCAGTGCCTGGCTGCAGCTTTCTTGGCAGGGACACCCCACACCTGACAGTAACAGAGCGCTGGGGTTTGGCACAGGACATTCGGAACAAAGCTGCCCAAGGAAACAAGACACGGAGGAAGCAAGGAAGGCAGCAGGGCACAGACACGAGTGGGGCACGGATGGTGCTCCTGGAGCACTAAGTGAACCCACCCACTCCTGTCCAAGTCTCTGCTGACTCAGAAAAGCCACAGGCTCTGGGGCCAAGCTCCTCCTGTCCTCGGGACAGAGCTCCATCAGAGCCCTGCTCCCACATTCCAGCCCTGTGCCCCCAAAGCAAGGCCAGGGAGCACCCCACCAGTGCCTAACTGGGGACAGTGAGTGGCTGATGCTTTTGTGCTGTGTGGGACCTTCCTCCTCACCCCGGCTGCTTTTCAGGGTTCTGTTCCCAGATTCAACTGCAGCAGCATTTCTGTCAGAGGTGCCTTCAGGAAATAACCTGGCAGCAGTTTTGGTCCCTGCCACACCATCCAGAAGGGTGTTGAAGTTGGAGACCCTCTTGTCCCTGCACTGGTGCTGAGAGGGACAGCAGCAACCCCACCAATCCCTCCAGCAGGACAGGAAACAGGCTGAACATCCAACAGTCTCCCCCTTGGAGCAAAAGAATTGTCTTTGCAGGAGCCAGACCAGTCCCTTTGGGAGGCCTGGCTCACAGCTGAGTGTTTTGATTACCTTTCTCCCAAACCCATGGTCATTCCCTGCCTTTCTAAACACACTGACATGTTCCTGATGAATCCCCACACAGGCAGCCTTCCACAGGGAATCTCGTGCACCCTGACACATCCCAAGTCACTCTCCCAAGTCCATTTCTCTCCACCTCACCAGGGTACAAGAGCAGTGTGAGCAAGCCCTGGCCACCCCAGCCCCCACGGATGGCTCCAGGAGAAGCTGTGCTCCCTGAAGGCCTCAGACTTGTCCTGATTGTCCCACACTCTTAACTGACACTCCATGAGCCACCCTGGAAGGACGACTGGAATATGGGCCCACATGATGGGTCCTACAACAAGAGTAAAGCAAAGAAGGTGAGGTGAAGCCTTTCTACTTGATGGCTGGTGTGGGAGAAGAAACAAATATGGAAAACATCCTCCTCTCCACATAAACACAGGATCCAGCATTCCCCCGTGTTGAGGATGTCACCTACTTTGGCCCAAAATCAGGCCCCAGGGATTTAAATGCCACAGCAGAGCCTGGTGGCACTGCCAGTGCTTCCTTCAAGGTTCCCAGCACTTTGAACAAGACACAGCTTGGCACGAGGAGAT
>NW_024526990.1:0-1045 GCF_017590135.1 Pyrgilauda ruficollis
TTGTAATTCAAGGTGTCATAATTAACCCCACACTCAACTGCAGATGGGGATTTCTGAAAGATACAGAGAGCACACACATGCCCCTTTCTGGAGGAAGTGGTGTCACTCTAAGTTTAATTGAGACTTGCTCAAATCGAGAAGCAGAGGCCACCGCACCATCAACTAACGTGACATTTTGTTTGTGTTCACGCAGGGTGGCTGACAAGCTGCCGAGACCAAACCTCGTCTTGCTCAAGCTCTTGCTCTCTCTGCTCCACCACATCAGCCAGAATGCCCAGACCAACAGGATGGACTCCAGCAACCTGGCCATCTGCATTGGCCCAAATATGCTGAGCCCAGGGACGGACAGCGCGCTCCCGCTGGAAGTGCAGAAGGAGATGAACGACAAGGTGCGCTGAACTCACTGAGCAGCCGCTCCCTCTGGGGCCATTTAGAGCCATCCATAGGGATCCATGCTGCTGCCATTGCAGCAGCTGGACAGAACAGCACCCCTGGGCCTTGGGGGTGCCCCTCAGCTCAGGTGTCCCTCAGCCTACCATGGGATGGCATGGGCCAGGCTGCCCCTCACCTCGCCTCCTCTGAGCAAAAGCAGCAGCTGCCCTACAGCCCCTAAAGTCACAGCACAGCTCCTGCAGACTTTGCTTGCGAAGGGCAAGGGGCACCCATGGCCATTGTCACCCCTGGGCTCTCGGGCAGCGAGGCCAAAGCTGTGGCTGATGGTGTTTTGTCTGTATTGTCTGCAGCATCAGGCCTTATCCCCCAAGGTGGACTCACCCTTGGACTTTAAGGCAGGATTTTGGCAGAAGCCAACCTGCTCTGTGCTGTCCTTCCTACAAAGACAGCAGGCAGGGTCAGGAAAGAATCTTCAATATGTCTTGACTGAAATGGCTGTTTTCTGTGTGCAGGTGACAGTGTTGGTGGAGTTCCTCATAAACAACTGCTTGGAAATATTTGAGGGGGACATTGCCTTCCCTGCCTGTGCTTTGGCTGAGGAGTCACCAGAGCACACAGACAGCTCCACAGGTATGAGAAGGGACTGGGCATG
>NW_024526991.1:0-1044 GCF_017590135.1 Pyrgilauda ruficollis
TCCAACTCTCTTAACACACAGTCAGATTGTTTGAAGTTAGTAACTACAGTTGTATCAGCAGCAGGGGGGCAAACATACCTGCTTGGCTCTTCATAAACCTGACCACTGACTTCACTTACTTATTTGAAAGCAAATACTGAAGGTCAGACTTAGTATGAGTGCACACCAATGCAAATTTTTCACTATTTTACATACTAATGGCAAGAATCTCACCCAGACAACAAATTAATGAAGAATTTAACCTGAAGAAGCTGGAGGAAAAGTACATCATGTCTGCTTAACATTTTATTCAACTTTTCATCTGCTCATGTCATCAGAAGAAGCCAGCTGGTAAAATATTTTGGTGTATTTTTATATGCTTTGCAAGCAGTACTATTATAAAGAAAAAAATGTATACCAGTATCTTAAAAGCTGCTATGTTGGCATGCATTCCTTGAGATATTTTTTCCCCTCTTTAATGTTAGTTCATTCTTACAAATGTTGATTTAAAATGCCTACAAGTCTAATCTTAATAATAGGAGATTCAACTGCTCTCATAAGGAATTTCAAATAGTACTAGAGCCAGAAATTTTGTTTAAAAGAACAACATATACAAAAAAAAAAACAAAACAAAACAAAAAAAAAAACCCCAAAAGCACTATTTACAGCCTCCTCTTACTGTTTGCAGAAATATTTTTGGTATATCAGAGGTTTATAATCCAAACTCGCTTTCATAAGTTGTTACAAATGATGACAGACGCTTCCAACAGAATTTTGTGTTTAACCAGGCAGGTCAGGATGGCCGAGCGGTCTAAGGCGCTGCGTTCAGGTCGCAGTCTCCCCTGGAGGCGTGGGTTCAAATCCCACTTCTGACAGTTTCTTTATGACACTGAGCTGAGTGGTGCAGCTGACACGCCTGAAGGGCAGGACGCCATCCAGAGGGACCTGGACAAGCTCCAGAAGTGGGGCTGGGGGAATCTCATGGGGCTTAATAAGACCAGGTGCCGGAGCTGCACCTGGCTCAGGGCAGCCCCCTGACCCAGCACAGGCTGGGGATGAACAGAT
>NW_024526992.1:0-1045 GCF_017590135.1 Pyrgilauda ruficollis
GGGCTGGGCCACTGCGGGAGGGGGTGGGGGGCTGATCACGGGCTCTGCAGCAGCCGCTGCCGGAGGTGGGGCCGTGGATGGCGCGCGGGGTGGTTCTGCCAGCTGGTCGCTGTCATCAGCCTCTTCTGGAACCGAAACCGGGCTGGCGGGAGGCGGTGGGGGTGTCTCCGCTGGCTGATGGCTGTTCTCAGCATCACAGCTGGCATGCTGAATGGGAGCCGGGCCGGTGGGAGGCGGTGGGGAGGGCTCAGGATCGTCCACAGCTTTAACATTTCCTGCCACGGCGGCGGACGAGGGCGGGGTCGCTGCCGCCGGAGCCATCACGGGCTGTGCTGGAAGGGCGGTCGCCGGCGGAGCCGGCACCTCCTGCGGCGTTGGCGGGGGCAGGGCCGGCGCCACCGGAGCTGCGGATGTGCCTGTGATAAACAAGTTCACCGAATTTAAGAATCATATAATTATCTTTATTATTTTTGCAAGCAAGAATAAGCAAGGACAGCGCTGGGCGGCCCGGACGGAGTCTCCGCTCCGCTTTGGCTCGCAAAATTCCTATCCCGTGAGTCCACCTTTTATTCCCTTTTCTCCGGGTTTAGGGGTGACGTGATCTGTCTTCTGCGCTTGCTCGTTCAGTTGCTAGGGGGTCTTTTTCTGCCTTCTGGTGGTCGTGGGATGAAGGCTTAGTCTTCCTCTTTGTGAACGCTGGGTGAACTTTTTTTTTTTTTTCCAAACTTTAAAGTTTTGCCTTATAAGGCATATCTATACAGAACACTATATGCTTTCTGCAAGCTAAGCAATTCTTGCGAGTTTAAGGATTGTTATTACAGCTGCTTTTCATTACTTTCCTTTCATAAGGCATACCTTTACAATGGAATTCCCAAGGCACTATAGTAAACCAGCAACCATATGTATCTGCACAAGAAATTTTTAGCTATTTAACTATTGTTTTATATTGTATAATTATTTAGCTATTGATTTAATTAATGAACAAACGTATTACTACTTATTACAAATCCCCCATTTCTTTTTTTACCAATTTTGTTCATTAAAT
>NW_024526993.1:0-1045 GCF_017590135.1 Pyrgilauda ruficollis
AATTGAAATGGTGGCTGCAGTCCTCCTACAGTGGCAGATGTGGTTCTATTGGAGCAGTGATCATGTAGAAAGGTGTAGTCTTCCTCTGAAGATCCAGTGGAAAAGGCAGCTGTTGCTCTGGGAATCCAGTGGAAAGGCTGTTCTGGTGTCCCAAAATCTCAGATTATATCCAGTTAGGAATGCTTGGCTCCTCCTTCTGGGCAGAGCATCTCACAATGGGATGCTGTAATTTTTATCAGTCATGCAGTGACACTCAATAGCCCATTAACAGCAGATGTCTCCCCAGAGGGAGGATTGGTTTGTGGAAGAGATAAAGAAAACTGTCTAATTAACAGAAGATAACTGCCACACCTCTAACAGATGGCAAATAGAATACACACATTACCTTGCAGTCTAGGACAGGGGGGTGAACCCTCATGGTTTGCATGCTGTACAAATCTGGCAAACTGATGTCACACACATCCCTGAATTTGGCTGTTTAAAATATGCACGTCTCAATTGATACCTTTTCATTAGCAATATGGGCTACAGTATACACAAGAGAAAAAGGTTGGGATGCCATCGCACACTGGTGATCAGTTTTTGTAGCTTTGGGTATTCCTCACACCATCAAAACAGACAATGGCCCTGCATACACTTCACAGAAAACTAGACAATTTCTACAACTCGGGGGTGTGGCACACTAAACCGGTATCCCCCATTTAGCAACTAGAAAAGCAGTAGTGGAAAGAGCGCATGGTAATTTAAAAGGTATACTTAATAAACAAAAGGGAGGTTGTTGCAGTCAAGTAGAAAAATTATTAAAGAGAGGCCTCATAAAATTAGGCTGGCTCTGTTAGATCAGTTGCTAGCACTTTCCAAGTTCCCATGTGAAAACAATCCTGGCATGAACAGTTTGTTAACATAACAATCTGTTCTGGGGTGAAAAACAACTAGCACCTGCATAAACATTAAATCTGTCCCATGGGAATCAGTGAAGAAAATATGTAAACAATTTAAGAATAGAGAGATTTTATGGACTATTGGGGTTCGCTGTTATTTGTCT
>NW_024526994.1:0-1045 GCF_017590135.1 Pyrgilauda ruficollis
TGATTCCATGACACTCCTGGTGCTGAGCACAGCCTAAAGCAGGAGCCACAGTCAGCTGCAAACCTGGGAGTGCTGAGCTGACTGAAAATGAAAGCCCCAGAGGAACTGCAGGGACTCAGGAGAGCACAGGCTGGTACAGGAGTTTTTGGAACATCCTTGTTTCTGGGAAGGGATCCTGCTGCAGGCTGTTTGTCCTCTGGCTGTGTGACAGGAGCAGTGGGTCCCCATCAGCATTGGCTGCTGTCACTGCTCTCCTTTTAGCTGGAATTTTCAGACTCCACAGAATCACAGATTCCCAGAATGGTTTGAGTTGGATGGAATCCCAAAGCTCTTCCCACCCTGCCATGGCCAGGGACCCCTTCCACAGCCCAGGCTGCTCTGGTGCAGCTGATCCAGCCCAGGTTCCTTCCTCAGACACTTTCCTGAAGTTACAACTCGTGATTACACTCGTGACAGGACTTTGCTGCAGGAGAAAAAAGGAGCTGGTTTAAGTCTAAAAGGAGGCAGGAGAGACAGAGAATTCTGTTGCTCACTGGCTAAATGAGGAACTGAAGTTGACACCTGGTACTCTCTCACTTCAAAATCAACAAACCCATCCTGTTTCTGAGCCATAAAAAGCTGGTGATTACAAATTACAGATCACTGACCATCAGGTGCCAGGGAAAGGAGGCAAAATAAAAGAAGCTCTAAATGTTTTGGCACTGAGAAAAAAACAAACAAAACAAGTGAAAAAACAACTGGCTCTGCTGGAAAAGCTGATTTTCACGTGTTAGGCAGGAAACAAACCTCTTTCAAGTGCTGTGGGAAAATGTAGGAAGGGCAGAAAACATGTTTGGTGAGTCTGTACAGATAAAAACTGGAGAAGAAACAAGCGGTGACAGCTGTGCCCACGACCAGCATGGACCCCACCAGAACAGTCACAATTATCCACACAGGGGTTACACCTGCCAGAGACAAGCAAAAGAACAATTACAACTGTCATTATTAATTTCTGAGTAATTCTTTTCAATTACCACTTTCTCTGGTGCTGCCCCTGGATCCCTGG
>NW_024526995.1:0-1045 GCF_017590135.1 Pyrgilauda ruficollis
CCCCATCCCAGTTCTCACCATAGCGACGCTCGCCCGCTTCCCCTTTCCGGTCACGTGACCCGCCCTCAGTGCCCGCCCCGCCTCCTCATTGGTTCGGAGCGTCTCTCGGCCACCAATCATAACCAGCTCCAGGGTCACGTGGGTAAAGGCGGGGAGAACGCGATGGTTGGGCGGGCCGGAAGTGATTCTCAGTCCTCCAGGCACATCTCTATGGTTTCCTCCCAATGAAACCGGAAGTTCCGCTCAGTCCTCCAGTGTTTCTCTCGATGGCTCTTCCGCACATCCGGAAGTGACGCTCAGTCCTCCAGGGCCCGTCTCTATCGTCCCTCAGTCCTCCAGCTCCGCCCCCGCGCTCCCAAAACGCCGAAATTTGGGCGAAACGGCCCAAAAGGACTTTAAAAAATGGGAATTCCCCTCCCCCCGGGCTCTGGGCAGCCCCAGCAGCCATGATGGGCACAGGCGGGCACTGCCATGGTGGCCACGCCCATCCCAAGGTAGCCACGCCCACCCCACCAGTGGCCAATAGCCAACTCCTGGTGGCCACCAGCCCCACGTGACCAGTCACGGTGACCACGCCCATGCAGATGGTTGCCACACCCACCCCATGGTAGCCACGCCCATCCCGTGGTGGTCATGCCCATTCTGACAGTAGCCACGCCCATAGTTGTGGTAGCCACGCCCACCCTCGTGGTAGCCACACCCATCCCCATGATACGCCTGTCTCGACAGTAGCCACGCCCACCCCACAGCAGCCACGCCCATTCCATTGGCAGCCGTGACCACTCCCATGGCAGCCACGCCCATCCCAATGGTAGCCACGCCCATCCCAAAGGTAGCCACGCCCATTTCCACGCTAATCACGCCCACCTCAGAGCTCCACCCACCCCACCCTAACCACGCCCACCCCCACATTAACCACGCCCACCCGGCGCTAACCACGCCCACCCCGCTCCCCCCCAGCCCCGGGGGGCGTGGCCAGGCGGTGGGCGGGGTCACAGCCGGGGTTTATTCTGCGTTCAGCACGAGCCGAGCCCGGGGTGGGGGG
>NW_024526996.1:0-1049 GCF_017590135.1 Pyrgilauda ruficollis
ATAATAATAATAATGATCATCTGTTCTGCAGATGATCACATGTGTAGCTCAATAAATACAGTGAAATTTATGGAAACACTATTCCTGCCAGGAGTTAACTGCCAGAATTAGGTCAATAGATGAAAGTACAACGAGGAAACAAAGCCAGGGGTAATAAAGGAGGAGATTTAAAGCAAACAGAAGTGATATATTTTGCTCTGTTCTCACGTTTCTCTTTCCAGGTAACAGGAAAGAAGAAAGTAGAGGTGACTCTGAAGAGAATTCTATGAAGGGATTTATGAGGAGCAATTTTTAAAGCAAATACAAAAGAGAACAGAGTCCCAGGTCAGTGCTTTAATGCAGTAACCCCTGTATCAAGCTTCCAGCGTCTGCACACTTAGTCTGTGTGCCCACTGCCCCTCTGGAGCCACTGTTGCTAAACCATTTTGGACAGCATCTTCCCCCAGAAGCAGAAACAACCCTTGGCTTTAGTTCTGGTGATCCCTCTTCTGTTGGCTCATGTATCCTTTGTGGGAACACACACTGGACTCTCTTCAGGGATCTCAAGAGGTCTCCACCTGCTCTCATCAGGGTCAGCCATGAGGGCACACAAGGTTTATTAGAGCTGTGCACACCATCTCTGACTTCTTAAAAATCCCTTTTTAGAGCCTCAGCTATTGGTGGTTGTGGCTTTTGTTCGGAGTGTTCTCTGTATGAGTTTAAAAAAACCCAACACATCACAGAGTAATGATTATAAATTGAGTGTAAAGACAGTGTGTTGCCTGAGGATGTTTGTTCTTCTCTTTGGCATCACCTATCAGCCACTGGGGAAGACAGGTTCCTGAAAGAAGTGGGCCTTTTATCTTACTGGATAGGGACATTCATTTTTTGTTTCCAAAGTCTCCAAAAAGAGCTCAAAGAAACAAAACCATTGGGGATCCTAATACAGATAGTAAACTTAATACTCGACAATAACAAAACATCCCAAAAAAACCCAACCAAATAAAATCCCCCAAAAATCTCCACATAAAATTGCCATATGATTATGTGTTGAGGACTCCCCATGTGTG
>NW_024526997.1:0-1044 GCF_017590135.1 Pyrgilauda ruficollis
GGGAAAAACCGGGAAAAACCGGGGGAACTCGGGAAAAACCGGGGGGAAACCGAGACAAATGGGGAAAAACCGGGAAAAACCGGGGAAAACCGGGGGAAAGCGGGGAAAATGAGGAAGCAGGGAAGGGAAACGGCGGCACCGGGGCCGCGTTCCCGGTTCCGGTGGGAATCCCGAGAGGAACGGGCCCGGTGCCGGTGGGAATTCCGAGAATAACGGGCCCGGTTCCGGTGGGAAGCCCGGCAGGAGCGGGCCCGCTGCCGGCCTCACCTTGACGAGCAGCCGCAGGTAGATGTCCTGGCTCTTGGGCTCCTTCCGCCGCACCTTGCGGTCCTTGTCATGGCGGATGTCGATGCCCTGAGGGGACACCGGGCCCGGTCACCGCGGGGGTCATCGGCGCCATCCGCACCCTCCCGAACCCTCCCGAGCCTCCCCCGAGTCTCCCCGGGCTCATCCGAGCCATCCCCGAGCCCTCCCGGCCGCGGATGGCGGCGGATTCGGGAGGCGCGGGCGGACCCACCATGGTGGCGGTGCTGGAGAGAAGCGGGAGCGGGACCGCGCGGGGGGTTATGGGAGAGAGGAGGCACTTCCGGTGCGCGCCGGAAGTGTGCGCGGGCCGCTCTGCCCACGCGCTCTATGGCGCTGGAGGACCGAGCCGTTGTGACACCGGCGGATCTTTAATGAGCGCCGCTAATTAGCGGGAGGGGAAAGCGGGCGCGCGGGTAATTAGCGCTGTTAATTAGGAGCGGCGTCGCCGCGTACTGAGGCAAAACGCGGCGTGTCTCCTGGCAGCAGGGACCTTGCCCTCAGCTGTCATGGCGGCGTTGCCATGGCTACGGCGCTGCCATTGGTCGAGCCGCGTCCCAAAGATGGCGGCGCGGTGGCTTCACCCTCCATTGCTCCCAACGGCGGCGTCGCCCGTAACAAAGATGGCGGAAGCATTGCGGCTTCCTATTGGCTGCGCCCTTTGTGGCGGCGGTTCGCGATTGGCTGGGAGGGAGAGGGGCGGGGAGCGCTGCCGGGTCAGGGGTCATGGCGTGACAGCGG
>NW_024526998.1:0-1039 GCF_017590135.1 Pyrgilauda ruficollis
ATTATTACTACAACACCAGGAAAGAAATCTAACAAAACCCCATGACCGTTATTTTTAAGCACATTTTAAAGACATTTAAAGACATTTTTAGAGCATTTCCTCAGGCACAGGACTTGAAACGAGCCAAAACCAAGGAAGTTGAGCAGAGTGACACTTACTGTGCAGGCAGCCAGCATCCCCTGCGAGCTGGGACCATCCTGGGCAGCACCTGTAGGTGGTCTGGGACCTCAGCTGGTACACCTGCCTGTAGCCTGTGTAATACACAACCCTGAAACACAAAACCCAGCCAAAGTCAGCTCCTGCAGGGCAGGGAAATGGAGAAGAACAGGATTTGTAGCCATGGGCACAAGTAAAATGAGGTTTGCAAAAGTGCTGCCATTGTTTTTCACACAGCCTGGCAGTGATCACTGCTGCTAAGAAAATACTCTAATTTATGCTAATTAGGAACACAAGAGGCAACACCCAGGTCCTCATAACATCCCAGATTAGTTTTTTTCTCCTTTTCTAGACTATTTACAGCTCTGAGCTCCTCCTTTGCTCACCAAGGAAATGTAAATTTTAAGAACAGATATTTCTGCCTTAGTGACCAGGAGCAGGTGTCTCTAAGGGGCCAGTGAGCTAAAAAATCAGCATAATCCTGATGGCAACACCAAGCTGCTCCAGGAGTTGTGCTGGACACAGCAAGGCTCCACAGCTTGGCAGGGAACACTGAGGGTCCCTTTCACTACTCCCAGGAGCTCCCTCCAGGGTGGGAGCTGGGGGAGTAAATCAGGGACTGATCTGAAGCGTAAATAAATAAAAGCGACACATTTTTTGCCCCGGAAATTTGGTGTTGTGTGTTTGTGAGAATTGAAACACAGATAATACTTCTGAAGCTGATTTTTAAAAAGCTCCCTTGGCAGAACATGAAACTGCTCCACCAAAGCGAATCAGGCAAACAACAACAAATATTTGGCACCAGCAGATGTGTTGTGCATGTCCACTGAAAATATTTATCCTAACTCAGTCGACTTGTTTGATTTTGTCTGGATGTTCCTAC
>NW_024526999.1:0-635 GCF_017590135.1 Pyrgilauda ruficollis
ACACACACACACATGCTCACCTACACAGTCCCCAGCATTAGTTACTGCACTTATATTCTGAAGAACTGTAAGCCTCTCTACAGCTATTGATCTGCAGGCTTTCTGAAATTAAACTGCCTGGTATCACTGTGTTCTTGATATGCTATTGATTTTCTTTGGAATGTTTTGAGGAAAAAAAATATGACAGAGCTGTAGGACAAAGAGAAGGTCTCAGTTTTATTTAGTAGACAACTTGATTATGCAGCAGCTGACCACAACATTTTTGTTTCTTTCCCCAGCTTTCCTTTGAGAACTGCTACTAAAATAATGGTATTTTTAGGGGTTAAAGTGTCCTCCTGAATCATCAAATCTTTATTGATCTGATTCACAAAGGTTCTGAGCCCCTCAGGTGGCAAAACTTTCACCTGCTGCTTTAAGGCAGCTTTGACTTTGCTTTATATCCTTCAGAGACTGGTGTTTGTGGAAAGAACATCCAACACATCATAGACCTGCCTCTTGTTTATAGGCATTGTTCAATTCACAGCCCTGATACTGCATTAAGCTGCACTCATCTCTAGCTTTCAGGGTCACCTTTATAAAAAGAAAAAGTTTGTTCACAATCAGTTTACTGCTGCAGTATTTTTGATTCAGAATAT
>NW_024526999.1:651-1044 GCF_017590135.1 Pyrgilauda ruficollis
GGGATTTTTTAAGTTTTAGAATTGGCTGGGGTGGTTTTTTTTTTTTGGGGGTTTTTTTTTTTTTTTTTTTCAGTTACACTACAGAATTCATTTTTGTCTTCTTATCAATAATTCCTGACCAAACAGCTCTTTGTTGCTTTCATCCTTCATGGTATTAACTCGTTATGTTCACCATCACAGCTAATATCTATGTTTCTGTACTGGCTCTGCCTGGGACAGGATGAATTTTCTTCATAGTAGCTTGCATGAGGCAATGTCTTGCTTTTGTGAAGCGAACAGTCTTGACAACACATTTAGGTTTTTTAGCTGAGCAGTGCTTGCACAGCCCAGGGCTTTTCTGCTTTACACACCGCTCTGTAAGTGAACAGGCTGGAGGTGCACAAGGAATTGGGA
>NW_024527000.1:0-33113 GCF_017590135.1 Pyrgilauda ruficollis
GAATAGTTTATAATGTATTTTTGTATTGTTTCAGGTTTAGATCCTGCTGTTCACGTGCAGTTTCGAGACGCCATGAAGCCAAGTCTGCTCCTCGCCCTACTTGCGATCATTCTGCCAGCGATCTCCTGGATAGTCCCTCAGCCCAAAGCAAATGTATGGTCCACTTTGGCCACAGCCCTTGGACAGGATCACATCTGCCTCTCCACAGCGACAGCCTCTGACCCCCTGTCAACTTGCCTGGTGGGAGTCCCTTTTAAATCTGCAGAGTTCCCAAAGGAAATGTGGCACGCTTTAAATGAAGTTAACTTACTTGCACCTCCTCCTGGTCACTACCCTGCTGATAATCCATTACTGTTTTGGCAGGAGTGGGCAAGACAGTTGCCAGTGCCAAAAAGGGAACCGCAGGAATTCCATCTCTTGGGCTCCATAAACGCAACCTTTTGCATTCACTTTAAATTTAATCCCCAGTTACCACATTATGAAATGGAACTAAACACCTATCCTCATCCTAACAACCCACAATACACAGACAAAAACTGGTGCAAAAACTCAGTCCTAGTCATGCACTTGTCAAATGATGATTATAAACCCTGTGAACTCCCAAAAGGTGTTTTTTTAATATGCGGAGACAGAGCATGGGCAGGTCTCCCCCCTCATCTGCTCGGAGGTCCATGCACCTTTGGCAAGCTAAGCCTATTTACCCCAAATCGAATGCATTGGCAAATAAAAAATTATACACACAAATTGGCTATTCAAAAAGAGACCTAAGGCAATTAGACCCAGACTTTGTAAGCATTGTTTTTGGGCTAATTAAGCACATGTTTTACAGGTTAATTTCAAGCTCATCTTCCCCTCCTGAAGTCTACCATTTGGAAGCCCCTAGGGCTCCAATGGAAGACCTGGAAGCCTCAGTAGAAAATACTGACCCTCCAGAAGAGGAGGAACCAATTTACCAAGCGCGGTTTGGCAAGCATTCTGCCTCCCAAACCCAGTCCTCTTCATTTTAAACAAAACAAGGGGGAGATGTTGCCATGTGATGTCATGACTTGCCTAAGTTTCCCCTGGTTTCTCCCTGAAATTTCCTTCCCCAGGTGGAGTGTCAATCACCTCTCCTTTTCCCCAGCCTTGACCCCTGCTGGGCACCGTCTCTCAAACCAGAAATGAATCAACAAAAGCCAAGTCTTTCAAGAAAGTAAGATTTTCATTCAAAGCTGTATTAACAGGAAATTGCTGTAGAGATCTTCATGAATACCTAACATGTCATAGTTGGAATACTATGTTCAATTTAGATGGTGTCTATAAAGCACAGAAACTAAGATTTAAATAAAAATCAGCAAGAATGAACCAGTCCTCAATGCCAGGCTAAAAATAATGACGTTTAGATCTAAAAAGAAGCATGTAAGATTGCCATGGTTTCATCCCAGTTGGCAACCAAGCCCCTTGCAGCTACTCAGGCACTCCCCCCACCAGCAGGATTGGGGAGAGAATTGGAAGGGTCAATGTGGAGACCCTGGGGGACATCCCCTGAGTTGGCGAGACACAAGAAACTTCCCTCAAAAAGATGTTAAGACCCCATTAGCTCCTTCCCCTGTTCCTATGTCTGTTCCTATGTCCCTGAGCCACTCCCTCCCTATTCTGATTGGCCCTTATCTTTGTACTGCCCCAAGACCAGGGTCACCCCAGGCCCCCCGGGAGAGAGAAACCTGGACCCTCAACACATGTTTGACTGGGGACTCTGACTCTGAACATGTCACCGCACGGATGAATTAAACATCTATAGATACCATGCAAAGGCCCTTTTTGCTTCTTTACCCTGGACTTTACTAGCAGCAATTCTGACCGCAACAGGTGAAAACCAGAAAACTCATGGGTTGAGATAAAGACAGTTTATTACGTAAAGCAAAAGCCATGCACACAAGCAAAGCAAAACAAGGAATCTAATCACTGCTTTCCATGGGCAGGCAGGTGTTCAGCCATCTCCAGGAGAGCAGGGACCCATCACACATAATGGTTACTCAGGAAGACAAATACCATAATTCCAAATGTCCCCCCTTTACTCCTCCTTCTCTCTTTATATACTGAGCACGATGTCATATGGTCTGGAATATCCCTTTGGTCAGTTTGGGTCACCTGTCCCGACTGTCTCTCCCTCCCAGCCTCCTATGCACCCTCAACTTCCTTGCCAGCATGGCAGTACAAAAAGCATTAAAGGCCTTGGCTCTGTGTAAGCTCTGCTCAGCAATAACTAAAGCATCTCTATATCATCAACCCTGTGTTCAGTACAAATCCAAAACACAGCCCCATACCAGCCACTGGGAAGAAAATGAACTCTACCCCAACCAAAACCAGCACAAAGATATTTTTACAAAGAGGGTATCAAACAGTAGTTTAGGTTGTCTACTTTGGGAAAAATAAAATATACCAGCTTAATCTGGATATACAGAAGATGCAGGATGCATTGTCAAAAACTTGAGCAGGCAAATGAAACATTCAGGGAGGTTTTTGAATTGCATTCAGTAGAGAATTTTAAGACTAAACATCTGCCAGGGAGGAACCAGAGAAACATGATTTTCTGTTACTGCATCAAGATTAAATGGTTCCTTGAGATACTGGTCTGATCGCCACTTTTTGAAGCTGGAGATCACTCCAGCCATAAATATCAGATATTTCGTTTCAAGAACATAGCAATGTTTTAATCCAGGCAGTCCCTTTTTAAAACTAAACACACAACGATGCATATTTATCTTTTTGATTTACAAGCTTGCACCAACCTTAATTAACTCCATATAATGATATTGCATATCTTCCAGGTTTATATCAAGACTTAATTTTTTTGAGTTTCTCTAATTATACAAGAGCATACTTTGAGTTTTTAAGCTGCTAAACTGTGGTTATTAATAGTCACCCTTCAATAATTAGCCTAAAACCACCCAACATGTTTGACTTAACTTCTTTTTAAAAATTATGTTCCATTAGTATTTTAATTTCTTTGATGTAATTCATATGAGTTGTTTCACAGTAACCTTGGTTACACTGGATCGCTCCAGTTTACTGCAGTTGGTAACCTATTACTCACCATCTCACTTTAACAGGTAAAGTGTGAAGTCATCTTTTTGACCTGCTTTCATGGCAGTACAAAAAGCATTAAAGGCCTTGGCTCTGTGTAAGCTCTGCTCAGCAATAACTAAAGCATCTCTATATCATCAACCCTGTGTTCAGTACAAATCCAAAACACAGCCCCATACCAGCCACTGGGAAGAAAATGAACTCTACCCCAACCAAAACCAGCACAACATAATGGTTACTCAGGAAGACAAATACCATAATTCCAAATGTCCCCCCTTTACTCCTCCTTCTCTCTTTATATACTGAGCACGATGTCATATGGTCTGGAATATCCCTTTGGTCAGTTTGGGTCACCTGTCCCGACTGTCTCTCCCTCCCAGCCTCCTATGCACCCTCAACTTCCTTGCCAGCATGGCAGTACAAAAAGCATTAAAGGCCTTGGCTCTGTGTAAGCTCTGCTCAGCAATAACTAAAGCATCTCTATATCATCAACCCTGTGTTCAGTACAAATCCAAAACACAGCCCCATACCAGCCACTGGGAAGAAAATGAACTCTACCCCAACCAAAACCAGCACAAAGATATTTTTACAAAGAGGGTATCAAACAGTAGTTTAGGTTGTCTACTTTGGGAAAAATAAAATATACCAGCTTAATCTGGATATACAGAAGATGCAGGATGCATTGTCAAAAACTTGAGCAGGCAAATGAAACATTCAGGGAGGTTTTTGAATTGCATTCAGTAGAGAATTTTAAGACTAAACATCTGCCAGGGAGGAACCAGAGAAACATGATTTTCTGTTACTGCATCAAGATTAAATGGTTCCTTGAGATACTGGTCTGATCGCCACTTTTTGAAGCTGGAGATCACTCCAGCCATAAATATCAGATATTTCGTTTCAAGAACATAGCAATGTTTTAATCCAGGCAGTCCCTTTTTAAAACTAAACACACAACGATGCATATTTATCTTTTTGATTTACAAGCTTGCACCAACCTTAATTAACTCCATATAATGATATTGCATATCTTCCAGGTTTATATCAAGACTTAATTTTTTTGAGTTTCTCTAATTATACAAGAGCATACTTTGAGTTTTTAAGCTGCTAAACTGTGGTTATTAATAGTCACCCTTCAATAATTAGCCTAAAACCACCCAACATGTTTGACTTAACTTCTTTTTAAAAATTATGTTCCATTAGTATTTTAATTTCTTTGATGTAATTCATATGAGTTGTTTCACAGTAACCTTGGTTACACTGGATCGCTCCAGTTTACTGCAGTTGGTAACCTATTACTCACCATCTCACTTTAACAGGTAAAGTGTGAAGTCATCTTTTTGACCTGCTTTATAAAAAAGAAGCAAACAAACACACAAACATAAACCTCACTAGAGATGTATCCCAAACATAAAAGCATTTTTTAAAGTAAGATTTTTTTAAAAAAAAGTTTAGAAAGCAGCTTTTCTTGCTTATTTGCGGTTATGTTTTTTTACCACTGTAAAGAAGATTAAGAAGATCTTTTGAATATAATCCACCATGACAGTATGAGCCTAAACATACAGGCATTTAGAGGAAAGACCTGTAAGGAGTATAGACTCTCCCATTCAACTCAGGGCTCTATAAGCTCTTGGGAAGCCACAATACACAGTGATTTTGTTTCTAAACTTACTGTTCTCTGCAACCAGGCATACAGCACTATTTCTTCTCACATCTTTGCTATATTGCATATTCACTGCACAGATTTTTCTAATTACCCTTATGTCCTAGGTACAGGCATAAGGGGCAGAGTTTTAGCGCTGTTTATTCCACACCACCAACTTCATTGGATGGGGAGCAGTTTTTGGCAAGGAACTACAACTTTTTTCTTGCCCTGGTTGTGGAAGGTAGTGGTTTTGTCCCCTTTAAAAAGCATGAGCAGAAGTGGAGGGGTCCTCTTTCTTTTGTCAGGCTCACTTGGGAGAGGGAGTTGCCCTGCAAGACCCCAGCTGCCACCTGGCATTGCTGCCACCAGGGAGAACCCTGCTGGATGATGTGGAGTGAGCAGCTTAGCAGCATAACTCTTTTTGGACAAAATAGCTTTTCAGGTTTTGCTTTGCCCTTGTTTTCCATTGTTTTCTCGCTAGGGGAGGGCATTAAACCGTGGAAACTCATTTGCCACATTGTTTCCTTTGTTCTCTTGAGCCACTGGTCCAGTGCAGGAGCCCCCCACCATCTTGCTATTGTTCCCAGGGGGCCACATGTTGCAGAGTGTGAGAATAGCCTCCATCTTGTCTTTTTCTGGGGAAACTACATGGACCCAGCAGTAAGGGAACAACCACCATCTTGGTTTTGTCATAGTGGGCCAGGTGACATCTTTCAGTGGTGAATACCCTTTTTTTGTGGGTAAACCAATCTTTTGTACAACTGGTGTGTTCATTACAATTTCTTCAGTAAATTGTGACTCCAACTTATAAACTCTCCTAGTCTTTTTTCTCCACTATTGAAAGGGGGTGGTTTGAGTGGGCTTAATTTTCCTGCCAAGTTTTAAAACCAGCACACCCTACTATCAAACAAAAGTATTTAGGTTCACACTTTCACTGTATTTCCCTTGCCCTTCTTTTCCCAGCACATGCACATAGACAACAGGGGAAGCCCATTGTCCTGGGTTGACTATATAATGCTTTTATCCCCAATCATCTGTTTATGCTAGATAATAAGTTTTGCTCCTTTAAGACTTATTCCAAGAGTAAAGGGGGGAGACAAGAAGCGTGCAGTTTGTTTTCAGACACTGCACTCACTCCTCCACATTCCTGCTCCTAGACTTGTTATCTGCAGCACAGACAGCAGGACAGAGCTCTCCTTTGTATTTAGTTAGTTTTAGCTAGCTGAAGCAAAAAAGTTCCCTAGACTGTAGGGGTTTTTTTTCCCCTTTTCTTTAGACCTGTTTATACCTGCTCTAGACTAAACACCCAGAAGAACACCGACAACTCACACCTATGGCCCACCAGGCCAGGCCTGGGCTGTGGCATTTCCAGCACCGGAGGGACTGATAAGAGACTGAGTGAGCCAAGCTGCAACCCAGGGAGGGGACTTGTCTGAGTTTGTAATCTCTTTTAGATCAGCAAGAAGTTTTATTGTTTAATAAACAGTTTTTTCCACTTTTCTCCAAGAAAGTTTTTTTCCCGAACCAGTTAGAAGAAGGGCCGATTGAATCTGCTTTTCTAGAAGAACCCCTTTGGGGGTTCTCTCCCAAATTTGCCCTGAACCAGGAGAAATACATCCAGTGGCGCCCAACGTGTGCCTTGAGAAAGTGGAAAAAACCTTTATGGATTGCATGTTAGTTGTGCTTGCTCTGTAGTGGGTTAAAGCAGTCAGTAGCCATGTTGCTTGAATTCATAATGTCTCTTGGGGTAGAAGCCTTTATGTAATTCTAGTCTTTAAACTTTTTTGAGGTTTCAATACCTTTCTGGTCACTAAGATTATTGTCCCTAACACGTAGTTTTTACAGTAAAGGGGCACGGATTGGAATAGCTATTGTGCTGGCCTTGGTGATAATGCTTTATGGGGCATTTACAAAAATACTAAAGTCTTTCAAGATATGTATGGTTTATAGTTTCTTTGTCCTACCCTGCGTCCCAGTTCCAATAGTATGTTTTGGGGGTTTATTAGTAATTGCACCTGGTTTGTTAGAGGAAGAGCAAGGGATGAGGCTTTCCAGCCTTTCCTTTCCTTCTTCTTCTTTGAATCTGTTGTCACTTTTTGACAATGTTCAGTTTCCCCTGAATGTTAGAGACCATCTTTCTGGTATTTAATCTAGTAAGTTTCCTCTATACAGTCTGCAACTTCTCTAGAATGAGGGCTGAGATGTCCAAAATAGCTGATGAGACCCCTGACCCAGAAGTAGACCCAAGTGTGGAAAATCCTGAGTGGTGTAGAGAATGGGAAAATATGGGCCAAATCCTGAAGGAATTTTCTGACCCTGTAGACTGGGATTTTCCATGTGAACAAATTCAGAACCCAACTGAAGTAAGGAAATTCCTGAAAGAGAAGTACCATGATGACTCTAAGGAGAAAAAGCTCATTGCAATAAGCTGGGCTCTGTCCTATGCTTATCGCACACTGCTAGATACTGTAGGGCAGCAGACAGAGGAAGGGGGGCAGGGACATAAATCAGCAGCTACCCCAGCTACTCAGGCTGCAGCCGACACCCCAGCTACTCAAGTTGTAACTAAACCAGACAGTAAACCTAAGCCACTGGCAGTCACCGCAGGAAAGAAGCACACAAGCAAAACCAATCAACCAGTGACCGACAATAATGATCCAAGACCCTCAACACCAATTACTGATACAAAAGCCAAAGTTAAAGCAACTAACACAAGATCAGAAGCCACTATTGAGTCCTATTCCCTAAAAGACCTTCGTAGCCTAAGAAAGGATTATACTGGAAGACCTGATAAATCTATAATTACTTAGTTAGTCCGTCTTTAGGATGCTGCAGGAGAAGCTACAATTTTAGATGGTAGTGAAGCAAGGTATTTGAGATCCCTGTCACATAATCCCATCATCAACCAAAGAATGATGAGGGGGGCTAACCCTCACAGCCTGTGGGCAGGGGTCCTGGAAAGTATAGCACAAAGACATCTGTGTGCAGATGATCTATATATGCAACAAACTCAATAGAAGACCATAGAACAAGGAATTCAATGCTTAAGAGAACTAGCAATAGCAGAGATTATCTTCTCAGATGATGTAAATACTATAAATCCAGACTTACTACTATGTACATCCGTAATGTGGCAAAAACTTATATGACTTGGGCCACAAGAATATGCTTCTGCTTTAGCAATAATGAAGCAGAATGACAATGAGAAGACTCTGCTTAATACGGCAAAGAAGCTCGGAGCATATGCAGATGCTGTACATGGCCCAACACATGCCAGAATCGCAGCGGTAGAAGCACGTGTGCAGAAATTAGAAAATAAGATAGAAGAGAATCACAAAAAACTCAGGAAAGAGATTAAAGAGAGCTTTCTCCAAATCTCAGCAGTACAGATCATAAGTTCTAGTATCCAACACAGAAGTTCCCCAGATGGGGAGAGAAGGTACACCCCACAAGCTGAGCTGTGGTTCTTCCTGCATGATTGCAGAAAAAACATAAAGAGATAGGACAGAAAATCCACTGCTGCTCTGGCACAACAAGTGCGTGAATTAAAAGAAGGCAAAACTCAAAGAGGAAGTTCCACCAAAAGGGAAGCAGCTCCAGTAGCCCGTAACCAAACTGCCAGGTATGATGATAATGACAACGATATTTTCGATCCCCTTGAAAGAACCTCCAAGACATATGCCCAGGAAAAGAAGGATAACCAGGCTTAGAGGGGCCCTGCCTCTAGCCAGGTAGAGGCTGGGGAAAAAATGTGTTTTTTAGACTGTGTAGATTTGTTAGCCTGACACATCAGAATCACAAGAATATAAAGCTTTAGCCGACACTAGTGCACAATGCACATTAATCCCATCAAGACATGTGGGGGCAGAATCTCTATTGCTGGTGTGACAGGGGGATCACAGGATTTCACTTTGGTGGAAGCTGATGTGAGCCTGACTGGAAATGAGTGGAAAAAACACTCTATTGTGACTGGCCCAGAGGCCCCATGTATTTTAGGCATAAACTTCCTCCGAAGTGGGTATTTCAAAGACCGAAAGGGACTCAGGTGGGCATTTGGGATAGCAGCTGTAGTGACAGAGGGTGTCAAGCAATTGAACACCTTGCCTAGACTATCAGAAAACCCATCTACAGTAGAACTCCTGAAGGTTGAAGAGCAACAAGTACCAATTGTCACCTCAACAGTGCACCACTGACAGTACTAAACAAATCAAAATGCCATGATCCCCACCCACAAAATGATCCATGAGCTAGAGAACCAAGGGGTAGTCAGCAAGACCCACTCACCCTTCAACAGCCCCATTTAGCCTGTGCATAAATCTGAAAGAAAATGGAGATTGACTGTGGACTACCGTGCATTAAATGAAGTGACTCCACCACTGAGCGCTGCTGTACAGACATACTAGAACTCCAATATGAACTAAAGTCCAAAGCAGCAAAGTAGTATACCACTATCAATATTACCAATACATTTTTCTCCGTTCCTCTAACAGGAGAATACAAGCCTCAGTTTGCCTTCACCTAGAGAAACGTGCAGTACACCTACAACCAACTGCCCCAGAAGTAGAAACACAACCCCACCATCTACCATAGACTAATCCAAACTACACTAAAAAAGAGTCAAGCTCGAAAACATCTACAATATATTAATGGCATCATTGTGTAAAAGAAAACAGCAGCAAAAGTGTTTAAAGAGAAAAAATCATCCAAATTCTCCTGAAAGCTGTCTTCACTGTCAAAAAGAGCACAGTCAAGAGACCTGCTCAAGAGACCCAGTTTCTGAGAGTGAAGTAGCAAGATAGGCAGCATCAGATTCCCACTGATATCATCAACAAGATCACATCAATGTCTCCACCATCCAACAAAAAAGAAACACAAACTTTCCTAAGCACCCTAAGTTTCTAGAGAATGCACATTCCTGAGTACAGCCAAATTATAAGCCCTCTCTACCTAATCACCCACAAAAAACTACTTTCCACTGAAGCCCTGAACAACAAGCCTTTACCCAAATCAAACAATAAATCACTCATGCAGTAGCCCTTAGCCCAATCAAGACAAAACCAGATGTGAAGAACATGGTCTACTCTGCAGCCAAGAACCATAGTTTATCCTAGAGCCTTTAGCAAAAAGTACCTAGTAAGACTCAAAGGCGACCACTAAAATTTTAAAATCAAAACTACAAAAAGTCTAAAACCAACTATACTCCAACAGAAAAAAAAATTTAGCAACCTATAAAAGAATCCAAACTGCCTCAGAAATAATAAGCACTAAAGCACAACTCCTCCTAACACCCCAACTACCAATGCTAGAGTAAATGTTCAAAGCAAAAGTTCCCTCTATCCACCATACTACTTTCCACTGAAGCCCTGAACAACAAGCCTTTACCCAAATCAAACAATAAATCACTCATGCAGTAGCCCTTAGCCCAATCAAGACAAAACCAGATGTGAAGAACATGGTCTACTCTGCAGCCAAGAACCATAGTTTATCCTAGAGCCTTTAGCAAAAAGTACCTAGTAAGACTCAAAGGCGACCACTAAAATTTTAAAATCAAAACTACAAAAAGTCTAAAACCAACTATACTCCAACAGAAAAAAAAATTTAGCAACCTATAAAAGAATCCAAACTGCCTCAGAAATAATAAGCACTAAAGCACAACTCCTCCTAACACCCCAACTACCAATGCTAGAGTAAATGTTCAAAGCAAAAGTTCCCTCTATCCACCATACCACCAATACCACATAGAGCAAATAGATTGCTCTCATCACCCAACGCGCCCATATTAGAAAACTAAATCGCCCTAAAATTCTAAAATTAATTACAAACTAACCAGAAAGTAAAACCTTTAGTCTCACTAATAAAAAAGAACAAAAAGTGACACATACTAAAGAAGCACCACCATATAACCAACTACCAGCAGAAAAAACACAATATGCTCTTTTAACTAATTCTTACCACATTGTGAGAATGAAACAAAAATAAAAAGCAAACATATAGAGCCCCACAGGACAAGTCACAAAAGCTACTAAAAAAGAGAGTAGATCAAGCCAACTTACTAAACTCAAAGCTATTCAACTAACCCTAAACATTGCTAAAAGAGAGAAGTAGTCAAAGCTCTACCTCTACACTAATTCATAAATAATAACCAATGCTCTATAGAAATAGCTAAAGAAGTAAAAAGAGATTAATTAGCAGCGAAAAAAAAGCCAATTTAAGCTACTAATGAGTAAAAAAAGATTGCTACCAAAAGAAAGAAACTACATATAAAAGTTCACCATATAAATACCCATGTCCCCAAGAGTAAAGCCAATAAAGAACACCAAAACAATCAACAAATAGACCAAACTACAAAAATAAAAATATCAAAAATAGACTTAAATTAGCAACACAAAAGAAAGTTGTTCCTAACTCAATAAGCCCATGATGCCTCAAGTCATCAGAGTAAAAATACCACCTATAAGTAAGCACAAAATCAAAAAGTAGATCTAACCATAAACAGTATTTCTCAGGTTATCCATGACTGTACGACGTATACTACTACCAAACAGACCAAGTGAGTAAAGACCCTATAATATAGTGAGTAGTCCAAATACAAGTATAGAAAAGCCTAGCAGACTGACTACATCACACTGCCCTAGGCACACCAAAGCAAACACTATGTGCTCACAATAGTAAAAACCACAAGATAGTTAAAAACCTACCCTGTACCTCATGCTACAGCCCATAACACCATCCTGGGCCTTAAACAGCAAATCCTTTAGAAGCATAGTAGCCCTGAAAAAATTAAGTCAAACAAGACTCATTTCAAAAACAGCCTTATCAACACCTGAGTTAAAGAACATAGCATTGAGTATACCATATCCCCTACCATACACCAGCTGCAAACAAAGTAGAAAGTACAATAGACTGTTAAAAACCACCTTAAAAGCATTAAGTGAGAGATCTTTCAAAAATTAAGAACATCTAACAAAAACCACCTAGTTAGTTAACACCTAAAGCTCTACTAACTGAGTGAGCCCTGCCCAATCTGAACTATTACATAAAATAAAGACAACATCCCAATAGTGCATGTCAGAAATTTATTAGAAAAGACGGTTTAAATCAATTCTACCACAAGTACAGACAAACCCATTTGTAGAGTTGTTTTTACTCAAAAAACAAGTTACACATAGTAGATAATGCAAAAAGATAAAACAACACAATGTATACCTCAAAAAAATCTAATTGTTGAGTGAAAACTATGTGTAAATATCACTATTTACTAAATGTTACTACCATTGTCTATGTATAGCTATATATTAGATATATAATACATGTGTTTGTAGAGTTAGAATATATATTAGTTTTAGTAGTAAGCTAACAATATATAGATAAGGAGTAGAATGTCCTAAGTTAGCTATATAATGCTTTTATCCCCAATTGTCTGTTCTGTTTATGCTAGATAATAAGTTTTACACCTTTAAGACTTATTCCAAGAGTAAAAAGGAGAAAGAAAAAGTGCACAATTTATTTTCAAACACTGCACTCACTCCTCCACATTCCTGATCCAAAACTGTTGTTATCTACAAATAGACAAACAACAAAACAGAGCTCTCCTTTATTTTTAATTAGTTTTAACTAGCTAAAGCAAAAAAGTTCCCTAAACTGTAGGGGTTTCTTTCCCCTTTTCTTTAAACCTATTTAAACCTACTCTAGACTAAACACCCAGAAAAACACCAACAACTCACACCTATAGCCCACCAGATCAAACCTGAGCCACAGCATTTCTAGCGCCAGAAGAACTAATAAGAAACTGAATAAGCCATGCTACAACCCAAAAAAGAGACTTTTCTGAATTTGTCATCTCTTTTAAAACAGCAAAAAGTTTTATTGTTTAATATTGTTTTATTGTTTAATAAACAATTTTTTCCACTTTTCTCCAAAAAATATTTTTCCCGAACCAATTAAAGAAAACCAACTAAATCTACTTTTCTAGAAAAATCCCTTTAGGAGTTCTCACCCAAATTTACCCTAAACCAAAACACCCATCCACCTCTCTCCTACGCTCAATAATTTACTCTTTCTTGAAGGAAGATGTACTGACAGATGCTTCCTGGTTAACTCCAGAGTCCTAACAGCACAAGAATTGTTAGCAGAACTGCCACCTTGGAATTCCAGAGGCCAGACTTCAGCCTGTTTAGGACACTGGTTGACAGAGTCCCTTGAGAGGTGGTGCTGAAGTGTAGGAGTGTGCCCCTGTTGACAGAGTGACAAAACTATTCTTTGTCCCCCAAAAAAGGAAAGAAGCCCAGAAGTTTCTCTCAACGATTAGGCAAAAAGCCACCTCATAGGACCTCAGGGACTTCACCAAACACTAGATAACATCTAATTGGATAGAAGCCAAAAAGTCCCACCTGAACAATCAAGTAGAAAAAGAAGAGAACAAAGGAACTAGGGGCTTTTGTGAGATGTTTTTACCAGGAGCAGACATCTGCACCTGGCTTGAGTTTTTCTGTTTGTTATTTTGCCTTTCATTAAACCTTTTTGTTTCTAACACTGCAGCAGAAGTCATCCTGCTTATTTTATGCCCCCAAAATAATAGCTGAGCTATCCTTGGGTGTATTATATATTCTTTTGAGAGCTTATAAGACCAGGCTCAAGAAAAAGAAATATAATACTGAGGAGCAAAGGTGTCCAGGAAGGCTGGACATTCTTCAAGAAGAAAATCTCAAAGGCACGGGAAAGGGCTGTCCCCATGTGCCAAAAAGACGAGCTGGCAGGGAAGAAGAGTGGCCTGGCTAACAGACAGATTTGGCTGAAACTCAGAAAAAAAAAGAGACTTTATGACCTTAGGAGGAAAGGGCAGTCAGCTCAGGACTACAAGGATGTCATGAGGTTATGCAGGGAGAAAATTAGAAGTGCCAAAGCCCAACTAGAACGTGATCTGGCTACTACCATAAAAGATAATAGAAATGTTTCTATAAATACATTGTCAACAAAAGAAGGGCCAAGGAAAATCTTCTAGATTGGATGAGGGAGAAACATAGCAACAAAGGATAAGGAAAAGGCTGAGGTACTTAATATCGTCTTTGCCTCAGTCTTTAATAGCAAGACCAGTTGTTCTGTGGGTACCCAGCCCCCTGAGCTGGAAGACAGGGATGGGGAGCAGAATGAAAACCCCATAATCCAAGAGGAAATGATCACCAACCTGCTACACCACTTCAACACGCACATGTCTACGAGGCGAGATGGGATCCACCCAAGGGTACTGGGGGAGCTGTCAGTGGTTCACCAAGACACTTTCAATCATTTACCACCAGTCCTGGCCAACCGGGAGGTCCCAGTTGACTGAAAGTTAGCAAATGTGATACCCATCTAGAAGAAAGGCTGGAAGAAGGATCTGGGGAACTACAGGCCTGACAGCCTGAACTCAGCCTGAGAACCAAGAAAAGAACACCACTGCAGCTTCAGGCCCAAAAAGTATAAACAACAGCACATTGAGGAGAGCAATCTGGGAGGATGGGACTTCATAACCTGAAGCTGTAATTGGACAATCAACCCCAATATGGAAATGGACGAAAACTCATAAAAGTGTGAAAACTTGTGACTCGCCGTCCATCTTGGTCCATCTTGGGTAGAGCCATGGCTAGGCTCTTGTACTTCCCAAGGTATATCCTTTGAAGGCCTTTTAATAAATACCTACTTTATTCCTTTAACACTGTCTAGCCTCTGTTCTAGGTAGCCTTTCAAAGTATCATTTTTTTTGGCGGACTCTGCCGTGACAGGCAAGGCATCTGGAAAACCCCTGGACCAGAGGAACACCCAGCTGCCCCCCCCACTCTTGCCAGCACTCCTGGGGGGCCCCAGCTGTGGTTCAGAAGGTATCAGAGCCCAAGAATCTTCAGATCTAGCACAGAGGCACCTGAGTTAGGTGTTAAGAGATCTCTTATAGTTTTGTTTAGTGTGGAAAGACTCCAGTGGGTCCAGGCAGAGTTGCTTTTACATTCTCTTGTTGATCTCCATCTCGTCCGCTAGTGTAGGAGGGGACGCTGTCTGAAAAAGTGGAGTTTCAGCACTGCAGTGGTAAGTGTTGTCCTGGGGCCAGCGGTGGCTCAGTGGGTTAGCTTTCACACTGCTGCTCCTTGTTCTTGCTCTCTCTCTCTCTCTCCCTGGTTATTTTGATTTCTGCGGACTTTCTTACTCATAAGTTTTAAGACATGGGGTGTGTATTCTCCTGTGAGAATAATAGTCATATTTCAAGAGATACTCCCTTAGGATTAGTATTGAAAAATTGGCATGAGCTAACTGGTGGAGAGTCATCACTTTTAAAATCCAGACTTATTAGACTCTCAGAAAAAATTTGGCCAACTTATGAACTAGATAATGATGAGACATGGCCTGAATTTGGTAGCTTAGATAAGAAAATAATATATAGCTTAATATCTCGCATATGCTAAGACAAGTATTTTGAAGAATTAGAGTATGCTAGGCTTTTTATGGTTTTAGCATGTCAGCAAAGCCCATCAGCACCTAAAAAAGAACAACATATATTGCTTTTAAGGAAAAAAGAGAGGAAAAATTAAAAAAAGAACAGCCAATATTGAACAGTGGGTGTGAAAAAAAGGAGGAGGTGGAGGTAGATCTAGTTGCTCCTGCCTTGAGGGCTGGGTCAGTCCCAGCCATGGCCCTGCCACCCCTGCTGGTCGCACCCCCGCCAGCACCACTGTCACAGCAATGGGAGGGGAGGGGGGTGGCAGCGGGGAGGACATGGCTCTGGTGGGGTCCCAGCCCGTGAAGGAGGAGGGAGGAGGACTTTGGCAGCCATGGACACCACTGCAGCCGCTGTCGCTGCAGCCATGGACATCTGCTTCAGCTGCGCCTCCCCTCCCTGCTTGGTCCTGGGGAGGCAGGGGCGAGGGGAGGGGAGGGGACAGCCAACGTGTGCAGCCAACAGCACTACCCCTAGAGGTGGAGCTGGGGGGCAGAGCCTTATACTGAGAGGGCGGAGAGGGGCCCTCCCATGGAGGGAGTGGTGCCTCTCTCACTCTTGGGCCTGTGAGTTTCCATAGTAACACTGTGCGCCTCGCAGCTGCCTCAGGAGATAACGTCATTGAAACGAGCAGGCACCCAGCCCAGCTCCCACAGCTGTGTAAATCGTGCCTGGCAGTTTCTAATATCAGGATTAGTAGAAGTAGATCTACCATAGCAGACTCAACAGAGCCAGACAGCTCTTCCTCAAGTAGCTCTTCCAAAGAGGGAGATGAGATCACAGATGCCCTGAGCAGGTGAAAGAAGGGAAAGATAGCAAGAAGGGCCATAAAAGAACGCAGCCCAATAGCCAAATGTACTAGGTCAAAAAAGGAAAAAGAACTGGTTCTGCAAGCCCCGTTACGGCAAGCAGTCAGCAACCAGGGGCCAATATATGTAAAGGTTCCATACTCCCTTATAGTTAGAACAGTGGAAAACTACTGTGGGGAAATATAGAGAGAATTCAGATAAGGTGGCAAAATTAGTAGAAAGGGCAATTATCACACAAAACCCTGACTGGGCTGATTTGAACTCTATGTTAGATATATTACTTGATCCCACTGAGAGACAAATAGTTAATAAAGCTATTACAACATTGGTAGAGGCAAGTATAGCAAATGGGTTGATCCAAGGCACAGTTACACAGATATTTCCATTAGAAAATCCTGGATGGGATGCGAGCATTCCAGAACATATGGCGAGGTTAAAACAATATCAAAGTCTTGTGGTATATGGGTTAAAACATGGTGTCCCTAAAGCTATAAATTGGTCAAAGCTTTACAACGTAAAGCAAAATTATGATGAATCACCCACTGATTTTTTAAATAGGTTAAGAGAAACTGCCATCAAATATACAGATGTAGATCTTGAATCCTCTGATGGTAAAGCACATCTAGTTCTCTTGTTTATGGGTCAAGCTATAAATGATATAAGACGAAAGCTGCAAAAGATAGAGGGAGTTTGAGACAGATAAATTGGTAGAAGTGGCCTGGAAGATATTTTGAGACAGGGGCCCAAATGAAAGAGACCCCTACCTAGTAAGAAAGCAACTCAAGAAAAGTCATCTAAGAAAACTTCCCCTACGGAGAGAGATCAGTGTGCCTATTGTAAAAAATGGGGACATTGGAAGAATGACTGTCCAGTGTTGAAAGAAAAATCCCCAGTTCCCCAACTCCCAGTAGTACAAAGCTCAAGCTCAGAATGATGGGGACCAAAGGCTTCTCCCCCAACAGAACCTTCAGTTATAGCTAAGCTGGGGAAAGATGACATAGAATTTTTGGTAGATACTGGAGCAGAATATTCTGTGTTAAATACCTTAGAAGGGAAACTGAGTCAAGATACTGTACATGTTGTTGGAGCAACAGAGGTAAGCTAAACACTGCCCTTCTTCCAAGCTTTAAAACTCAAATTGGGGAAGCACTGGGTAACTCATCAATTCTTCTATATGCCTAACTCCCCCAAAACATTGCTGGGGAGGGATTTGTTATAAAAATTGGAAGCAGGGAATAAATTCAAGAAGGAAAAGGGTGTATGAGTTGTAATTCCTGAATCTAAATTTGTCGAAGTTGTTGCACTTTTTATACAGGAAAAATGTGGTGAAATCCCCACTGAAGTTGAAAATGGCATCAATCCAATAGTGTGGGCTAGTGATATCCCAGGAACATCCAAACAGGCAGAACCAGTAAGTATTGCACTCAAACCAGGAGCCACAGCGGTAAGGCAAAAACAATACCCTTTGAAATTAGAGACCCATAAGGGATTGGTATCTGTAATTGAAAAATTCCTACAACATGGGTTATTAGTGCAATGTGAGTCCAAATAAAACACCCCCATTTTAGCTGTTAAAAAAGAAGATAAGAATTACCGATTAGTACAAGATTTGAGAGCAATCAACAAAATTACAGAGGACATACAACCAATGATAGCCAATCCCTACACCTTTTTGACCACACTGACAGACAAATTAGGGTGGTTTACTGTTGTAGACCTGAATGATACCTTTTTCTGCATCCCTGTGCACAAAAACAACCAAGACCTTTTTGCTTTTGAGTGGGAAAATCCCAAGACAGGGAGGAAAAGTCAACTCACGTGGACAGTTTTACTCCAAAGTTTCCAGAAAAGCCCAACAATATTTGGAAACCAGATAGCAAAGGAATTAGAAGACTGGAAAAGACAAGAGCCAGGGGGACTTATTCTTCAATATGTGGATGACATCTAGGTTGCGGCTAGAATCAGAGATGATTGTATATGGTTTACCATAAGTGTATTAAACTTGGGACTGAGTGGGTGCAGAATTTCTAGAGGCAAAGCACAGATTACTAAAGAAGGAGTAATTTATTTGGGGCTTGAGATCTTCCATGGACACCGACAGCTCAGCAAAGAACGGAAAGAAGCCATCTGTTGACTCCCAGAGCTCCACACCGTGAGACAGATGCAAGCTTTTCCGGGAATGGGAGGTTGGTGTCGTTTGTGGATAGCAAATTATGGACTGCGGGTAAAACCCCTACATGGAGCATTAAAAGCAGCCAAAAAAGGAATTACCATTGTTATGGATTGATTCTGGCACAGTGCTAGTGTTTTTATGAAAGGTGTATTTTTAAAATGGTTATTGTGAGATGTGACTCGGGAACAGAACAAAGCAGGCTTTAACTTGGGAATGGAGGGAAAAGACAATACTTTATTAATCTACAACATTGACACAAAAGGGAAAAAAAGAAAACATACATAACAATTTACAATGGAACACTTCTAAAACACTCTTCTTCCTCTCTACCCCTCTAATACTCAGTCTTCTTTAACACTCAATTTTCAGTTCAATATTTTCTTTTACACAATTTTTTTTCAGTTCATCAGGAGAGAGGAGTTTTTTTTTTTGTACTATGGGTTTTTTCAGGAAACACAACTGGAACTTTTTGTGCTTCTATGTCACATATGGCAGCCGTTCGAAGAGAATTTGTCGTGGTGATTATCTTTTTTCTATGTCTATTGTTTTCACTATTGTTCATGGATTTAAATTGTTTCTTAGGTTTTTTTTTAAGAATGTTTTGTTATAGTTTCAAGAAGTGGCTGCTTCTCACTATTGGGACACTTGTTCTTTTTATATTTACTCTTCTGGGGCTTGGGGCTTTCAGGAACAGAGATTTTTTGCGGAAGGCAGAGGGCTTTATCACACTCTCTTCTTCAGTCTCTGTTTTTTCTATTTTTCTTAATGGCTTTGTTATTTCTGGCTTCTGGCTAACTGTTTTTTTTAAGGTGCAGTCTCTGCATTATCGGAAGAAATGGGTTTTGTCTCGTGGCTATTTAAGAGAAAAGTTTAGCTAAAGCTACTTTAATTATTTCTTTTATTTAGGGCGCTTCTCATCTTCTGGCATTTCTTCACTTACTCAAACTTTCTTCTTTTTCATTCTCTGTTTCTTTTTAGTTCTCAGCTGGGGAGGATTAGTGTTTTTTATAGTTTTTATTGTTTCAGTACTAAAAGGGGTTAAAAGTTCAGCCACGGTCTGCTGGCGGCTGGGCACTTTTCCCGCCCCCCCCCCCCCCCCCCCCCCCCTTTTTTCTTGGTGTGGGGGGGTGGCCATGGTGCTGGTACGAGATATCAAATTTTAAGCTAGCACAGTCTTTATCATTCTCTCCCGGGGGGGGGGCTGTTTAAAATATCTCAGAATTCTTTTACTCTTGTACTTTTTAGGGGTTCTGGCTTACCTTTTTACAGGTTGCATGGCCTCCCCCTCCCCCACCCAGACGCAGCTGGGCAGGGGAGAGGTCAGATCAACTCACTGTCAGATTCTAAAGAGAAAGTCTTTCTGGGAATTGTCTGCTTTTAACTCCTGTGTGTTCTCAGAGGCGTATCCAGGTCTCCAGTGGCCACACCAGGTGTCAATTTTAAGTCTGGCCACTGATTGGTTTGACCATAACTTTCTTAGAAACTCACTTCTTGGTCAAACCACGACAACCATATGGACTAAAAACACTAGACCAGCTTTTAAACAGCTGAAACACTCTCTAATGTCAGCTCCAGCACTGGGACTGCAAGACTTAACTAAACCTTTTGAACTATTTACATATGAGAGACTGAATGTGGCTTTGGGGATGATACTAGCACAGTTTCTTGGGAAACAATGGAGTGCTGTGGCCTATTTTTCCAAACAGCCAATGATAGTCAAGGCTGGCCAGAGTGCCTAAAAGCCATGGCAGCTACTGTCATCTTGATCCAGTAAGCCTGAAGACTCACCCTTGGGCGACACATTGTAGTGTGTGTACCCCATGCTGTAGCAGCTGTACTCAAACAAAAGGGGGGACATTGGCTGTCCGGCAACCAGATGCTTAAATACCAATCACTGTTATTAGAACAGGATGATGTTACCTTGAAAACAACTTCTATTGTTAACCCTGCCATGTTTTTGTCCTCCACCTTAATTGATGATGTGCCTGAGCATAACTGTTTGCAGACAATTGAAGAGGTCTATTCCAGGCAACTAGACCTGAAAGACGTATCCCTAGAAAATCCAGATGGGGAGCTTTTTACAGATGGAAGCAGCTTCATGAAAAATGGCAAAAGGATGACAGGCTATGCAGTGACCACACAGGACAAGGTGATCAAGGCAAAGGCCCCGCCAGATGTGTCATCACAGAAAGCTGAGCTGATTGCACTGACAAAAGCCCTAGACATGAGCGAAGGAAAGGAGGTAAATATATGGACTGACTCTAAATAGGCATTTAGTGTTGTCCATGGCCATAGAGCCATCTGGAAGGAGAAAGGACTTCTGAACGCTCAAGGTAATCAAACCAAACATGCTGAATGAATACTTGCCCCCTTAGTGAGCATTAAAAAACCCGCAGAAATAGCTATCATGCATTGTAGAGGCCACCAAAAAGGGACAACCAAGGTGCCCCTCCAAGGGGTTTCTCTTCCTCAAAACAGAGAAAAGATCTGCATACACTGGAAAAATTCGGGACGCTCCCTCACCCCACTCGTATTTCTCCGTAAAATGGAGATCCAGTGTCTGCCAGGCTCTTGGATCCAAGGAGCATTTCACAGCTGTGAAAAACCCATGAGCCTTTGCCTATCTGAAAAATTCATAGAAATGCCTCTTCACCATATGAATTCTGTCCTGCAGAGCCCAAAATCTCCACATCCAAATAATGTCCTCCTCTGACGGAGAAAATCGAACTTCCATTTCTGAAGGCACCTCTTCCCAGCCGTCACCCCACATTTTGTGAAGCCCAGTGTTGTCAGGAGGGGAAGAGTTAACAGTACCTTGCAACAGTGTCCAGTTTCAGCAGCTGCTTGGCATAGGAGTTTTGTGCTGTCAAGATCTCCAGACACGTTGCCTGGGAAAATTCAGCAGATCCTCGCGTGTTCAGCCTCGGCTGTGAACTCTGCCTGATTTCAGGGTCTTGGTTCTTCAGCTCCAGGCTACAGCCAACATCTGTGGTCACCACTTATTGTATTTGTGGGGTGCCCTCGTGGCAGGAAGGAATGATGAATCTGACTCCATGTTCTCAGAAAGTTAATTTATTATTTTATGATACTATATTATATTAAAGGATACTATACTAAACTATACTAAAGAATACAGAAAGGATACTTACAGAAGGCTAAAGAGATAATAATGAATCTCGTGACTCTCTTCAGAGTCCTGACACAGCTTGGCACTGGTTGGCCAATAAGTCAAAATAATTCACAGCAGAAACCAATGAAACAACCACCTGTTGGTAAACAATCTCCAAACACATTGCAAAGGAGCAAAACACAGGAGAAGCAAATCAGATAATTATTGTTTTCCTTTTTCTCTGAGGCTTCTCAGCTTCCCAGGAGAAAAATCCTGGGCGAAGGGATTTTTCATAAAATACGAATGCCACAGAAGACAAGGAGGTGATTCAGGACAATCAGCACGGTTTCACCAAGGGGAAGTCCTGTCTGACCAACCCAGTGGCCTTCTACAATGGAGTAACTACATCAGTGGAAAAGGAAAGGGCTACAGATGTCCTTTATGTGGACTTCTGTAAAGCTTTTGACATGGTCACCCATATCCTTTTCTCTAAATTGGAGAAAGAAGGATTCAGTGGGTGGACTGTTTAGTGGATAAGCAATTGGTTGGATGGTTGCATCCACAGTGTAGTGGTCAACAGCTCAGTCACAATGGACACTGGGGGTAAGTGGTGTCCTTCAAGATGTCTGTATTGGGACCAAGTGCTATTCAATGTCTTAATTAATGACATAGACAAAGGGATCAAGTGCATCCTCAGCAAGTTTGCAGATAACACCAAGATGAGTGTGCAGTTGACATTCCTGAAAGATAGGATGCCATCCAGAGGGATGTGGAAAAGCTCAAGAAGTGGGCCCATGGGAATCTCATGTGATTTAACAAGACCAAGTGCAAGATGCTGCATCTGGGTTAGGGCAACCCCCAGTATCAATACAGGGTTGGGGATAAAGGGATCGAGGGCAGCCCTGCCAAGAAGGACTTTGGGGTGCTGGTGGATGAGAGGCTGAACATGAGCTGTCAGTGTGGGCTGGCAGCCCAGAAAGCCAATTGTATCCTGAGCTGCACCAAAAGCAATGTGGGCAGAAGGGCAAGGGAGGAGATCCTGCCCCTCTACTCCGCTATCGTGAGACCACACCTGGTGTACTGTATCCAGCTACAGGGTCCCCAGCGCAGGAAGTACATAGACCTGTTGAAGTGAGGCCAGAGGAGGTCCATGAAGATGATTAGAGGGATGGAGCACCTCTCCTATGAGGAGAGGCTGAAATATTTTGGTCTGGAGAAGAGGCAGCTCTGGGGAGACCCAATTGCGGCCTTTCAATACTTGAAGAGGATCTACAAGAGAGCTGGAGAGGGACTTTTTATAAGGGCATGTAGTGGTAGGACAAGGAAGTGTGGATTTAACTGAAAGAGGATAGATTTAGATTACATATTAGGAAGAAATTCTTTCCTGTAAGGGTGATGAGGCACTGGAACAGGTTGCCCAGAAAGGTTGTGGATGACCCATCCTAGGAAATGTTCAAGGCCAAGTTGGATGAGGTCCTGAGCAACCTGGTCAGTTAGAAGGTGTTCCTGCCCATGGCAGGGGTTTGGAACAAGATGATCTTTAAGGTTCCTTCCAACCCAAACCATTCCATGATTCTATGATGATTCTAGGATTAAGCATTTTTAAGAGGATATATTTTGTCTCTTTAATAAATCAGCTAATGTAGACAAAGAAGATCCTGTTTATTCAGATGATGGTCCTTAGCCTTACTGCAATGAATATTTCTTTCTTCCAGTCTTTCAGTGATTTAGCATGTACTACATTTGCCTTGTATTCAACTGCTGACATTTCAATTATACAGAATATGCAATTTTCATTTTCCACAATACAGCTTTGCAATTAAGCCATGCTAAAGATGAAGCATCTCTTGCATCTATCCCTAGATAAGAAAATAAGCCTAGGGACCAGAAAAGTATTAAAACCGTAAAAAAGCCTAGGGACCAGAAACACATGAAGGCCTCCACCCCAAGAGACATTATGAATTCAAGCAACATGGCTACTGACTACTTTATCCCAATAGAGAGTAGGTACAACTAAAATGCAATCAGTACAGGTTTTTTTCACTTCGTCAAGCCCCACATTGGGTGCCAAAAAAATGTATCTGTCCTGGTTTAGGGCAAATTTGGGACAAAACCTCCAAAACCTCCAAAGGGGTTCTTCTAGAAAGCAAATTCAAGTAGCCCCTCCCCCAAGTGGTTCAGAAAAAGATTTCCTTGGAGAAAAGTGGGAAAAAACCCTGTTTATTTAACAGGCAAAGCATTCACCAGCTCAAAAAATTAACAATATTAAACAATAAAACCTCTCGCCACTCTAAAGAGATGACAAACTCAGTAAGTCCTTTTTGTGGGTTGTAGCTCAGCTCACTCAGTCTCTTATCAGTCCCTCCAGTGCTGGAAATGCCGTGACCCAGACCAGGCCTGGTGGGCCACAGGTGTGAGCTGCCAGTGCTCTTCTGGGTTTTCAGTCCAGAGCAGGTTTAAACAGTTCCAAGAAAAAAAAAAAAACACAGTCTAGGGAACTTCTCTGCCTCAACGAACTAAAAACTAACTAAAAAAAAACCAAAGGAGAGCTCTGTCCCGCTGTCTGTCCATGCTGCAGACAACACTGTCCACGAGAAGGATGCGGGGGAGCAAACGTAGTTTCTGATAACAAACTCTGTGCTTCTTCTCTCCCCCCCATTGCTCTCGGAACCAGTCTTAAAGGTGCAAAACTTATTTCTGGGCTAAACAGATGAATGGGGATACAGTTCAGAATGATAAAGTCACCCCAGGACACTAATCAATGCTGAATACACTTAAATGAAGCTAAAAAATTAGGAGCTGTTTGAACAGAGGTTCAATTCTTCAGAAGAGGAAGAAGCTGGGAGAAGCTTGGGGAATTTAGCAAGGGATAATTATTGGTTTTTACCAATATCACTGAATGGGACATGCCTTGGCTTGTCTGGCTCCTGCTGCTGAACCAAATAGCGGCAACTGTGGTGTTTTCACCCCAGAGACACTCTGGCTAGCTGTGAGTTGCAGCTGGGCATGTTGGAGCAAGCCTAGACATGTCCAAGCTCCGGTGGTGGCAGGATAGAACTTCCTTTCTCATACAGGGTCGCTCCCCAGGTTTCCCTTATGGAGAAGCTTTAAGGCGAATGGTGAAGGAAGGAGTCGGTCCTGATGGAGGGTTTAATCCCGAATTTTTATTCTGGGCCGCATGGCCCCTGAATGTAGCAACAGCTCCACAAAGACTCCTCACCGCATGGTGTGCTCTTCCTTTTACCCAGGGGAGAGGGGGAGGGGAGGGAACAGAGGGACCACCAATCCAGGTACGGGGGAGAAGGCCTAAGGGAAAAGGACACCTGGATGCCCCAATGCCTTTCCAAGGGTGGGGGGCATCTTTTGAATCTGCCAATCAATCGACAGTCATCTGGAATTCCAGGATTAACAGACAGTACTTGGCAGGGGTCAGGGTGGGGGAAAGGAGAGGTGATTGACACACCACCTGGGGAAGGAAACTTCAGGGAGAAACCGGGAAAACTGAGGCACACCATGACAACATACTGCAACAGATAATATTGAAAGGGAAATGTGTCATAAAAGAGAACTTATTTCTAATGGATAGACAACATTTGACCATGTTTTCAATAAACATATTTTACAAGTATCTTCTAATGTTGATAACGTAAAAATTCTTCA
Source organism: Pyrgilauda ruficollis (assembly GCF_017590135.1). Lineage (NCBI taxonomy): Eukaryota > Metazoa > Chordata > Aves > Passeriformes > Passeridae > Pyrgilauda > Pyrgilauda ruficollis. The sequence goes on from NW_024527000.1 coordinate 24,925, forward strand.
GTGTGACTTTGCACATTTTGTACTAAGAAAAAAGATCCAGTGCCAAAAGTAATAAACTAAGGTGCTTCAAATATTCAGCATAATACAGTAAAGAACCTCAAAAATTTGCTCATCTTAAAGGTCAGTGAGTACAAGAAAGTTAATACAGTGGTCATATGCCTAAACTAGATACAGTTAGTTTTGTGTTCTCATGGGCCCAAGGAACAAGGATTGTTTCCTTTCCATGCTATCTTGGTTTGAAAGACAGGTGTCTGCTAAGGAAGGCGGGAACTTCCCTTGGAACAGAGAATATGACCCCCCTCCCTCCAAATTATTATTATAACTTCAAAATTAAGGGGTTTTCAGGCAAAGATATGGGAAAAGGAATAACAGTTCTTTGCTAGTATGTATAATAAGGCAAAAAAACAGCAGCAACTATGGCAGCAACAAAAAACAGAACCAGAAACCCAGTAACAGCCTTCTCAGCTGCAGGCACTTTCCTCTTTGGTATAATTATGGTTATAACGGGCAGGGGTGCTGGCAGGGCAGGTGTGATGATTCCCTCATGGCTGCAGAGGGTGCTGTGGCACTAGTGGGCCATCTTTTCTCCACATGGGCAATGGTGGATGCAGCCAGCAGAAAGGGATGGAGAAGGGGCTTCTATGAATGCCCAGGGACAGCCGATCCCAGTGGCCCCTCTGGATAGCAAAAGGAGCTGTAGCAGGGATCTCAGAGTAACAAGCTGGGAAGGCAGGGATGAGCAAAGTCCCGGAGTGGTAGATGAGATGTATCAGAAACTCGGCAGCTGTAGCTGGAACTGCAGGGCATCTGGGCAGAAGGGGGTGTGAATTACAGTGCAGCAAAGAAACCTCAGAGCAGTGGCAGAGAAAACGGCAGGGGCTGGGCAGTGGCAGCCTGGCTCCTGAACACTGCCCGGAGAGAGAGGCTCCCTTGGAGGGGGGGGGGGCTCGGGGATCCCAGGGTTTTTCCCTGAGGCACCTGAGCAGATGGTGAAAGTCCTTTTTTTTTAGTGAGGTAGGGTGTTAATAAAGTCCCAGTTCAGTGGTTGCTCTCATGAGCAAAAGCTCACCCCACTGCAGAAGAAGGACCTGGCTGGGCTCCTGTGGTGGTAGCGAATTCTCCCCCAGGCAGCAGCTCCAACTGTCCTCCTCCAAAGTCGAGAGCAAGAGAGAGGTGGGAGCTGCACCCAACCCCTTTTCCCCAGCCCAATTTTCAGGGTATCTCTGCCCCTCCATGAGAAACCTCCCAGATAAGAGGGCAGCCAGCTGCACCCTTCCCAGGGAAACTTCTTCTGTCTCTCTTAAGTACTCGGTTATTATTGTCTCTTAGCAACAAGAAATGGGGAGAAAATTCTCAAAGAGAAAGAAACAAAAGGAGAACTCTTAAACCCCAACACATGCACTGCATGCACTAATTGCAACACTGTGTACACCAGCATTAAACTGGTGACTTGCAGAATACACCTGAGTCTCTCAGCCCCAACCAACATCTCACGAACATTGCAAAATGCAGTTCCTTCAGCAGATTACAACTAGTGCTACTGGCTTCTCAGCAGCAAATGCTGCCACAGCACCCTGGCTAGAGCCACTGCCAACTAACTGATTGTGTGCAGCATGAACACATCAAGAGAACAAACAGGAACAGAGAACAAATGCAGAAGATTTTACAAGGTACTTCAGCTCACCATTAAAACCTTTTAAGTAATAACTCAGCACCTACCTTAGGTTACTACTCAGAATCCCTATCCCTATTGTCTTGGTTTGAAAGATAGGTGTCTGCCAAGGAAGGTGGGAACCTCCCTTGGAATGGAAAATATGCACCCCTTTTTCCAAATTATTCTAACTTTGAAATTAAGGGGCTTTCAGGCAAAGATAAGGGGAAAAGAATAACAGTTCTTTGCTAGTAGGTATATGTATAACGAGGCAAACAAAAATGGCAGTGTGAAAAATGCATATTATATGATTGGCTCTTCGCAAAGATTAAAATGAATACTATATGTGTTATGTTGGAAAGTTATGCTGTAGTACTGTATTAATCTTTTTAAGTAGTGTGGTAAATATTGTTTTAGGCTATAACATAATATTAAAATAGAAACTATGTGATGTAAGATACTTTTTCTAACTAGCTCAAGGAATGGATAAGATAATCAAGAAATTATTCACATAGAGATAACAGCAACAAGACACCAAAATCCCAAGAGAAGAATTATTGCCTCCTTATCAGGAAAAAACAGATTTCTTCCAGACTTCGAGGAGCCACAGGAATTGATTTACAAGATGAGAGGGGGAAGTTGACAATAACCAGAAAACACCCCTATTTTTGAAAGGAATGTTTGAATCATGTATGAGATATATGAATATGCAACAGGCTATTGCATTTAAGGGTTAATCCTTTGTTAGCAAGGTGTGCTTTTGTGGCAGAGTACAAAAAGCACCCAGATGTCCGTAATTCTTTGCTTTTTATTGTCTTTTATTGTCCTAACTTTGATTGTCCCAATTCTTGTTGTCCTAATTTTTATTACTATTTTATTACTATTAAATTTCTTCCAGACTTCGAGGAGCCACAGGAATTGATTTACAAGATGAGAGGGGGAAGTTGACAATAACCAGAAAACACCCCTATTTTTGAAAGGAATGTTTGAATCATGTATGAGATATATGAATATGCAACAGGCTATTGCATTTAAGGGTTAATCCTTTGTTAGCAAGGTGTGCTTTTGTGGCAGAGTACAAAAAGCACCCAGATGTCCGTAATTCTTTGCTTTTTATTGTCTTTTATTGTCCTAACTTTGATTGTCCCAATTCTTGTTGTCCTAATTTTTATTACTATTTTATTACTATTAAACATCTAAAATTTTAATACAATGATTGGCATTTTTCACAGGCAGCAACAACAAACAAGAACAGAAACCCAGCCATAGCCTTCTCTCAGCTGTCAAGCACTTTGCTCTTTGGTGTAGTTATGGTCACAGCAGGCAGGGGCACTGTTGACTCCCGGCCAGGCAGGCGTGATAATTCTCCTGCGGCTGCAGGGGGCGCTGTGGTTGCTTCTTTATGTGGGTAATGGTGGGTACAGCCAGTGGAAGATACTGAAAAGGGGCTTGCTTTACAACCTCACAGGGGTAGCCGGTCCAGGTGCCCCTCCAGATAGCAAAATTAGCTGTAGCAGGAACCTTGGAAGCAGCAAGCTGGAATGGCAGAGGCAAGCAGACCCCGGAGTGGCAAACAAAATGTAACAGAAACTCTGCAGCTGTAGCAGGAGCCACAGGGTGTCCCAGCAAGCAAGAGGTGAGGAGTTACAATGTGGCAAAAAACTCAGAGCAGTGGCAGAGAAAGGGTGGGGCTGGGCAGCAGCAGCCAGGCTCCCAAACATGGTCTAGAGAGGCTCCCTTGGAGGGGGGAGGGGTAGGTAGCGGGTTTTCCCCTGAGGCACCTGAGTAGATGGTGAGGGTCCTTTCCAGTGAGGTAGGGTGTTAATAAGGTCCCAGTCCAATGACTGCTCTTATGAGCAGAGCTTCACTCATGGTAGGAGAAGACAGCAGGAGATGGAACCCCACAGTGGTGGCGAATTCTTCCCACAGCAACCGCAGCCTGTCTCCCCTTCAATCCTGAGAGCCCATCCCCTCACCCCCCAGCCAACATCTCACGGTATCTCTGCCCTTCCCAAGAGAAAGTCCCCCAGCTAAGATAGTGCCTCCAGCTGCACTCCTCCCCCTCCCCCTTGGCTACATCTTTTGTCTCTCTTAAGTACCAGTCATTATTGTCTCAGCAACAAATGGGACAAAATTCCATGACAGCAAGAAAAAAAAAAAAAAATCCTAACCTTCAACACCCACATAAAGAAAAAAAAAAAGTATTTGTTACAATCACCCTTAATTTATAGCTACTGTATTGCCTGAAGCATGACATAAAAGTAAATGTGACCAGTTTCCTCCACTTACCTTTCTTGTCAATAGACTTTTACGCCTCATTCCGCAAGCCTCTAACTGAAGACGCCCTCGCAATGCCAATTCAATTAACATACAGCCACGCAATCCCGAGGAGATGCAATCATTCCAAAATGATGTGTAACCCTGTGAAGAATGAAAGGCAGTAAGATATTTCCATTTCCACCTGAAAGCAAATAGAAAATGAGGCTTACTGCATTCTCTGAATAGTTCTCTGGCCTTCATACACTAGCATCACTAGTCAACTACCATTCTTGTACTGAAACATGAAAGAGAAAACAGACTCATCTGCTATTAGTTTTGACACTTGGTCTCTGCTCTTTAAAAAGAAGGGAAACTTCAGGAAAGAGATGCAAACCAAACCAGCAGGATATCAAGAACTGGGAGTTATAAAGTGTAGTTTATATGTAGTCAGAAGACCTCCATGGTCTGCAGGGGCATTGACTGACTGCTTCACCATGGTCTTCAGCACAGGCTGCAAGGGAATCTGCTCCAGCACCTGGAGCACCTCCTCCCCTTCTTTCACTGACCTTTCTGTCTGCAGAGTTGTTTCTCACATACTCTCACTCCTCTCTGGCTGCAATTGCTCTTATGAAGTTTCCTCCTCCCTTCTTAAATATGTTATCATAAAAGCGTTACCACCATTTCTAATTGGCTCAGCCTTGGCCAGCAGCGAGTCTGTCCTGGAGCCAGCTGACATTGGCTCTGCTGGACATGGAGGAAGCTCTCAACACTTCTCACAGAAGCCATCCCTGTAGCCCCCTGCTGCCAAAACCTGGCCACACAAACCCAATACAGTTGTTCCAATATTGACTGTCAAACTTCAAGCTACATTTGTTCTATGAACCACACTACCACACTTTTTCAACTATATTTTTATATACAGTTTTGCCATAATGGGCAAAAACTCCTCCATAACAATGTTTAAGCCATTAACCATAACATTGCAGTCTCTCAAAAGAGTAGCAACAGTTAAATATTAAAAAATATACAAGAACAGTATCTAAGACAAAACAAAATATTTATAAGAAATTATTTGGTTTTTTTGAGAAATGACTGTGAAAACACTTGTTACTGTTATAGATGAGTAAATGGTTGGCTCTCACAATCAAGGGGTAAACTTTATATGTATGGTAAAAAAAGTTTTATAAATGTATAGTTGTGTTACTGCAATGTGCTCCCCCCATTATGTGTTATCATAGGATGGTCTTGGTAATCCGGGGATTTGGGAAGGTTGGCTTGTTATTATGTCAGCACCTGACCTCCAATCAGAATGTAAGAAAGTGACATCTACCACTGGACAGCAAGGAAGGAGTTCACTGACAAGGCTCTAGGAGGGGCTAGAGATATAAAAGGCAAAGCATCCATCTTGAAGATGAGCCAGTCATGTGGTGGGCAGCCACAAGGGCAGTTCCCAGGCCTGCTTTTCCTTATTTAGTCCTTTTGTTGTATTTTTGTTAAGGTTTAATAAACCCATTAAATTTTTTAAGTGAGCAGTCGTATCTCACATTACAATCCAGAAAGACTTTGTTAAAAATAACTATGTAGTTGGTGGCTTTCGCAAATTATTATTAATCACAACAATTTGGATATAGTACAGTTTGTAATCACTTTTAACTGCTTTTGATATAGTATAATTTGTCAGCTTTTTGTGGCCAATGCCGTAGCCCCTGTGTAGCTCGTATCCTCAGAACATTATTTATGGATGATATTTTCGTTTGTGGACAGTGGGATAAATGTATATTATGGTTTTGGCTTTCCCAAATATTAAAGTGGATGCTATGTGTTGTGCATTATAATGTTAACTTTTGCAGAAGTAGCTGTAGTTGTGAAATAATAACTAATGCTTTTATTTTTCTAACTAACTGACAATAATGAAAATAACTCAGATATTTGTGAAATAGCTGATATTGATTTAAAGTACTTGTGGTAAACTTACAATAATGGAAATAGCTAAAACAGTCTGCATGGTCAGATAACATTTAAGGAATGGATGTGATGACGACCCCTACTACTGACCCTTCGACTATCAATAACTGTTGCTTGCTGAAACCACAGAAGAGGGGGCCGTTGTGAGGAAGTGACACATGACCTGCAAAACCATATCCATGATTACTGCACGTACTCTAAAAAGGTGGGTCAGGGGTTGAACCAAGCTAAAGAATTCCTGGAACATGTACACGAGTTCAAAGAAATGTTTACATATGTATAATCTTTATGAATATGTATTTGACCAATGAAATAGAAAAAGTATATAAGAAGAGTTGCTATGGTTAGCTGATGTGCCTCTGGCCATCGTCAAGCACCCAGCACTGTTATTTTGCCCCATATTATCCCTTATTAAACTTATAAAAATTTTCAAGAGTGAGGTTCATTTCTCACACTTTACAAAACTCCCATGTTGTTGCTTCTCTGTGAAAGCATCCACTTTGTGCATCTTCAGAGAAAAATTCAGTTAAAAAAAACCTCTCCTTTTCATAAAATATATCCTAACCAGTAGCAAAGACTCACTTAAATAAAGGGCAATACAATTTTAATCTTTTTGCAAATAAAAGCTGCCAATGTCTAGAGATATCAGATGCATACATGTGAAGTCTGCTAAACACAAACCAGTCACTAATCCACAGAATTCACAGAATGACAAGGTTGGAAGAGACCTTAAAGATCATCGAGTCCAACCCATGCCCTAACACCTCAACTAAACCATGACACCAAGTGCCACATCCAGTCTTTTCTTAAACACATCCAGGGATGGTGACTCTACCACCTCCCTGGACAGACCATTCCAAAACTTTATCACGCTTTCTGTAAAAAACATCTTCCTAATATCCAACCTATATTTCCCTTGACACAGCTTGAGACTGTGTCCTCTGGTTCTGTCAGTTGCTGCCTGGTGAAAGAGACCAACCCCCACCGGACTACAACCACTTCAGGAAGTTGTAGAGAGTGATAAGGTCACCCCTGAGTCTCCTTTTCTCCAGGCTAAACAACCCCAGCTCCCTCAGTCATTCCTCATGGGGCTTGTGTTCCAAGCCCCTCACTAGACTCGTTTCCCTCCTCTGGACGTGCTCAAGCATCTCAAAGTCCTTCCTAATTTTTCTTACATACTCTAGCAGCCCCCTTAAATATTTCCTGAGAGACCTGACCCTCCTTCCAAAGATAATACATCTTTTTTTTTATTCCTGAGTTCCTCCAAAACCTCCTTGCTTATCCAGGCTGGACGTTTGCCTCATTGACTCGTCTTTCAGCACACAGGGACAGTCTGTTCCTGTGCCCTCAAGATCTCCATTTTGAAGCACGCCCACCCTTCCTGAACTCCTTTGTTTTTAAGGACTACTTCCCAAGGAACTCTCTGAATAAGTCTCCTGAATAGGCCAAAGTCTGTCCTCTGAAAATCCAATGTAAAAGTCTTACTAATGTTCCTCTTGACTTCACCAAATATTGAGAATTTTATAATTTCATGATCACTATGTCCCAAGCAGCCTCCAACCCCCACATCTTCCACCAACCCATCTCTATTTGCAAATAACAGATCTAACATAGTCCCTCCCCTGGTGAGCTCACCCACCAGGTGCGACAAAAAGTTGTCCTCCACAAACTAGTCTAAAAATTTCCTGGACTGCCTTTTTTCAGCTGTATTAAGTTCCCAGCAAATGTCTGGCAGGTTTAAATCGCCAACAAGAACAAGGGCAGATGATCCAGAAACATTCTCTAGCTGCTTATAGAATGAATTGTCCACCACTTCTTCCTAGTTGGGTGGACGATAACAGACTCCCAGTAGGATGTCAGCCTTATTGGCCTTCCCCCTAATTCTTGCTCATAGGCATTCAACATCGTCGTCATTAGTTTTAATACCTATGGCGTCCAAAGCCTCCCTGTCCTGGATTGCAAAGATGTGTGTATTCTATTTGCCATCTGTTAGAGGTGTGGCAGCTTTCATCTGTTAATTGGGCAGGTTTTTTTACCTCTTCCAAAAACCTATCCTCGCTCTGGGAAATATGTTCTGTTAATGGGCCATTGAGTCTCACTGTATGACTGATGAAAAATTATGTCATCCCATTGTGAGATGCTCTGCCCAGAGGGAGGAGCCAAGCATTCCTTCCTGGATATAATCTGAGATTTTAGGACACCAGGGCAGCCTTCTCCACTGGATTCCCAGAGGAGCAGCCCTTTCCCACTGGATTCTCAGAGGAACAGCTTTCATCTCCACTGGATACCCAGAGGAAGACCAGGCTCATCTACA
>NW_024527001.1:0-1046 GCF_017590135.1 Pyrgilauda ruficollis
GGTTCTTCTACCCACACTTTCTCATGATCACTTTTTATTTGTGTGATTTGACAGAGTTGGTTCTGCAAACACAGAAATTTTCTGATATGGACATTGGGTTTTCTTTTGTTTTTTGTATCATTTTTTTAATTGGAAAGTGCTTTTTCACAAGCCAAGTAGATTTTTTATGGGACTTTCCTAGAGTAATTACTATTGTGAGGGGCTTTCATTGTGCAATTAAGACAAACGTTCTGCCACGTTTGTTAATTACTGGAACACTGAAAGCACCAAACAAAACAAAACACTCTGTCTTGAAAATAATTGAAGAATCACTTGAGCCAGAGCACCCTGCACTGGAAAATGTAAAGTAAAAACAAGCAGGCTGAACATCTGCCATCAGCGTGACAACTGATTTTATTTTCTATAAAAAAATATGTCCAAGAGAAGATATTATAGGTGCTGCCTACCTCCAAATACATCCTGCTTCTGAAAAATTTTACTTATCAGTAAAAATTAATGAGGCTTCTAATTGTGAAATTGTAATAATGAGCTGTGTCATTAAGAGGTCATTTCTGTGATGAGGTGGCTCAGCCACATGGGCCTTTCTTTCACATATTTCCTATTTTCCCCAAAGCTGGTGTCCTAAAATTGAGTTCATCTTCCATCACCCAACCCTAAACAGGAATATTTAGCACTTTCATTTTTCTCAGCTAAAGCCAAAACGTGAGGAGGTGTTGTCTCTCCCCACTCCAGCAGTTTTTGTGAAGCCATGAAAAGCTGATGAATGCCAAATTTCAAGTTCCTAAAGCTGACAGTCATTTGTCACTGCCAGAAATTCTGGTTTTCACACCAGAGTGATTATCAGATTTACAGGAACCATCAAATCAGCTTTCCTCACAGGATTGCTGGGAAGATTTTCAGTCCTTTTGCCATCTTTTGTCCATGCAGCTCATCACAGCGTCTGTGCAGCACCAAATGTTGGATGGGATGAATTCACCATCACACATCCCTCGTGGGGCAGGGGAGCAGTGCTGAATGCAGTGCAGAGGAAATTGAGGTTTAAAAAA
>NW_024527002.1:0-1044 GCF_017590135.1 Pyrgilauda ruficollis
TTTCACCGATTCTCGCTGCTTTTCACCCATTTCCGCCGCTTCCAGCCGAGCGCGACTCCGGGCTCCGTGAGTTCCAGAATTGCCCCAAATTTCCTCCTCGGCCCCAATCCCTCCCCTTTTCCCCCCAAATTTGGGGATCCCCGCCCCCGCCTGCCACTGGAGCTGAAACCATTAATATTAAAATTAATAATCATCATTATTAATATTAACGAATGCACTACAGCACGACTCTAATAATTAATTAATAGTCCATAAAAATTTAACTAATACCCATTTAAAAATTATTATTGTGGTTCCATTAATAATATTTTGATCCTATTAATTATTAAAATTATTATTGTGGTTCCATTAATAATATTTTGATCGTATTAATTATTTAAATTATTATTGACGTTCTTTACCAGTATTTTGATCCTATTAATTATTAAAATTATTTTTATGGTTCTATTAATAATATTTTGATTGTATTAATTATTTAAATTATTATTGACGTTCTATTAACAGCATTTTGACCCTATTAATTATTTAAATTATTATTGTGGTTCCATTAATAATATTTTGATTGTATTAATTATTTAAATTATTATTGATGTTCTATTAACAGTGTTTTGATCCTATTAATTATTAAAATTATTACTGTGGTTCTGCCAATAATATTTTGATCCTATTAATTATTAAAACTAACGATACCCACTCTTAAAATCTAATTTTTTGTTTATAACGAATTTAATATTCGTTCTTAGCGAGCGTTTATGCAAAAATTGATTTTGCTAACGACTGAAATGGATTATATTGAGGTTTATAATTAATTATTGGCCGGGATCAATCGTTTCATTAGAATTTAATTAATTGATTAATTTCTCTGTTTTTAGGGAAGCTGCGGGCGGAGCTCGGTGAGTGAGGGGGAAAGAGCCGGAAATTAAAATTTTAATTGGTTTTTGATTTGATTTTCGTTTGATTTCAAACCCCGACTCCTCCTCCCGCAGCCAAGTGCGACGCCACCATCCGTGAGTGCCGCGGGATTTTGGGGGGAAATCCCTGGAT
>NW_024527003.1:0-964 GCF_017590135.1 Pyrgilauda ruficollis
TTTGGGTCTGGATTGGGAATTTTTGGGAAATTTTGGGTGTATTTTGGGGAATTTTGGGTCTATTTTGGGAATTTTAGGGAATTTTAGGTCTGTGTTGGGGATTTTTGGGAGTTTTGGGCTCCCTGAAGGGAATTTTGAGTCTGGATTGGGAATTTTTGTGGAATTTTTTGCTGAATTTTTGTGGAATTTTGGCCTGAATTTTTGGGAATTTTTTTGTGGAATTTTGGCCGGAATTTTCGTGAATTTTTGTGGATTTTCTGGCTGAATTTTTGTGGAATTTTGGGGCATTTTTGTGGAATTTTGACCAGAATTTTCGGGAATTTTTTTGTGGAATTTTGGCCTGAATTTTTGGGAATTTTTGTGGAATTTTGGCCGGAATTTTTGTGGAATTTCTGGCTGAATTTTTGGGGAATTTTGGGGAATTTTATGGAATTTTGGCCTGAATTTTCAGGAATTTTTGTGGAATTTCTGGCTGAATTTTTGTCTGAATTTTTGTCTGAATTTTTGGGGAATTTTGTGGAATTTTGGCCAGAATTTTCGGGTGTTTTTGTGGAATTTTGGGGAATTTTGGTGGAATTTCTTGCTGATTTTTTGTGTAATTTTGGGGAATTTTGTGGAATTTTGGCCTGAATTTTGGGGAATTTTTGTGGAATTTTGGGAAATTTTGCTGGAATTTTTGTCTGAATTTTGGTGTAATTTTGGGGCATTTTGGTGGAATTTTTGTCTGAATTTTGGTGTAATTTTGGGGCATTTTGGCGGAATTCTGGCCTGAACTCTGGCAGTTCTGTTCCCGTGCTGGGGCCCTTGGGGATTTCCCCGTTTTTCCCGAATTCCCGGTTTTTCCCCCCAGGGGAGGAGCCCTTCTCCTACGGCTACGGCGGCACCGGCCGCAAATCCACGGACGGCAAATTCCAGAGCTACGGAGACACCTTCGGGGAGAGCGACGTCATCGGCTGCCTGGCGG
>NW_024527004.1:0-1044 GCF_017590135.1 Pyrgilauda ruficollis
CAGGCAGAGCTGGAAACCAGAAGCACAAACTGAGAGTCCTCACACCTCTCTGCTGTCACACACCTTGATTTCATTTCCTACCCCCACCATGGCCACCAAGACAAGACACAGCTCCAGACAAGCTGCTGGTCATTCTGAGGGAAATGTTGATTTTGGAAAAGCAGATGTGACAATGGAATTTCACTGCTGTTCCCACGCCCTGTGTGGCAGCACAGGCACCAGGGGTAGGTCCCACAGTTTCAGGAGTTTAGTGAGCTCCTGCTCCGAGGCAGAGCAGGGATTCAGGTGAGATCTGGGTGTTTTAAAGCCCCAGATGCTGCATGAGGAGCTCTCCCAGTTCCCAGCTCCACCACGGGTTCCAGCCCAGGTCTGGGCTGCTCAGCAAGCCCCTCAAGAGCTCCTGCAATCTCCACAATCAGAAAACACAGGCAGAGCCTCCAGAGGCCATCCTGGCCTATCCCTACCCCAGGAAGGATCATCTGTCATTCCTGACAGGTATTTGTTTAATCTGTTCCTGAAGGCCTGCAGTGATGGAGATTCCACACTTCCCCAGGCCCTGGGTTCCCCTGCTTGGCCATGGCTGCTGCGAGAACTTTCCCTTAATGTTTACCAGAGACCTTTTCCTCTGACTAAAACACATTTCTTGTCCTTCTCAGTGCAGATATGGAGAACAGATTAATGCCCCCCACCTCTGCGCAGCTGAAGACTTGTTCAAATCCTCTCCAGATTAAGAAAACAAAATATTTTGAGGATAAATTCTATCCAGAGAAGGACAAAAGGAACTAAAAAGCACCATAAAGAAGTAGACATCTCTTGGAAAGAACTGCAACCTCTTCCTTTCTTGTAGGTTTCCTCACCCTGCCACTGCCATCAACACCCACAAATGATTCCTTACAACCCTTTTCCACCCAGCTGTGCCAGGAGGAAAATCCAAGCTTTGTTTTCCTCTCCTTACCCTTGTTCTTCTCCCACCTCAGCTGAAGTGCACTTGGAGAGCCTCTCAGGGAACCTTGAGGGAGAGCTCCCTGTCCTCAGGGCAGCATC
>NW_024527005.1:0-1044 GCF_017590135.1 Pyrgilauda ruficollis
TGCCTCCCACTTTCCCCACAGCTGAAGGTGGTTCAAAAGACAGGTCAGTGCACAACCTGGGCAGCCTGGACTGGAAGAGGAATCCCAACCCTGCAGGAAAGACACGTAAGGGATGAAGTGGGATCCTGCCCTGGGCAGGAATGTACTAGATGGCTCCTTGAGGTCCTTTCATCCCTACTTTGTATATATGAAAAGAGACAAAAAAAGCTTAAAAACTAGATCTTCCTGACATTTGAAAATATCCAAAGGCTTATCATAAACATCAGCCTCTGCTACTGAACTCTGTCCTGCTGTTTCTTTTGAGCAACATTATTCTATTGGATTCCAGTCTCCAAACCCACAACCTGCACTACAAGGCACCAGGAAGCCTATGACACAAGGCACACACGCACAGATAACAGGGTAAACCCTTTTGGCATCCCACCTTCTCAAAAGGTGGGTGCCAAAAGACAGCAGCCAAAAGAAATGGTTGCATTTTCAGAGATACAGACCATGTAGAATTCAGGTATAAAAAATGATTAAACAAACACACACAATGCACTACGCTCACTAGTGTCACAGAACTTCTACACATGTCAAGATATCAGTTTTATGGTATTATCCCTGTACCTCTGGAGGGCTATTTATTAATTTTATGGTGATAAAAAATTATTTTTGCCTTTTTTCTTTTGTCCCAATATTCACACTGCTGTCTATTAGACCCCAATATAAAGTGTGGGACAAGATGGTCTTTAATGTAATCAAAAAAGCATCAAGATCTGGCAATTTGTGACCACAGCAGGGAAAAAGAAAGAAACTCCTGCTACCCTGCACATTGCCATCACACAGCTCACGCCTGTTTTATGGCTTCTCTGCAGAACTGCACAGTTTTTAGCTGAAGAGTGATTTGTGTCTTGCCACGCAGACCTCAACAAGGCACACCAGCAATTTTTGACTTCTCTTTAAATGTTTCTACTGAGTAATTTCATTATGCCATTTGCTCCAGTTTGCCAAGACTGAGATGAGGGAGAGAAATGCAAGGGACAAAAAAAAAAAAAAAAAAAA
>NW_024527006.1:0-1043 GCF_017590135.1 Pyrgilauda ruficollis
CTGGAAAAATCCTGCACTGAGCCTGCAAGCCTACCAGGCTGCAGGCAGCATAGTGCTCAGGAGCCAGGAGGGAGCAGTGGAGAAGGGAAGATTCCTACCTGGAATCACCTACACCAAGGAAAGAGAGCAGGCGTGTTCCTGGCCCAAGAACAGAGAGCAGAGAGGCCCTGAAGAGGCTGGGGATGGGGATGTGCCTGAAGGGAAGCGGGCTGGGAAGGTGTCCCAGAGAGTGGCTGCATTCCAGCAGGGCCAAGCCCAGCAGAACACAGGACCTGCCTGTGTCCCCCTCCCTCCCGTCCTGGAGCCTGTGAAACCCCTGCCTCGTGCCTCCCTTGCTCCCCACCCCACACACCAAAGCACCAAACCCACGCCCAGGGTGTACCTGGGGGGCACAGGGGGCTGCACTCTCGCTGCCACAGAGGTGCCAGTGACACAAAACAAGGTCTGTGCGTCACTGAGCACACCAGTAACACCACAAATAAACCAACCTCACTAGAAACAAAAACCTCACTAGAATCCTGGGACACCTCCAACCTCTGGCTTCTTGATGGGCAGGATGAGATTAATATGAGAGACCTGGAAGGGATTCAGGGCTGTGAACTCCTGCTGCAGGTGGATCCACAACGCCAGGCTCCAAAGGCAGCAGAAGAAATGTTTGGAATGGGTCTCAGTGCTGAAGGCTCCACAAAAAACCAGCTCCCTTCACAGGATGACAATTGTCCCTTAGCACACACGTTCAGCAGCTGTGCTTCTGAAACCTCTCATCAGGGTGTCCTTGATCATTTTCATGTTGATTCCACCAAAACGGGCCAGGAGGCTTCTGAAAAAAGGAACAGGAGCAGAAAAACATCAGGAGACAAAGAAGATTATTACAGTCTGTCTTCTGAAGACTTGGAGATGTTAAATTATGACCTTTCAGAGAAGGAGTTCTTCATATAGGTGAAAAAAAAACCAAAAAAGCAACCAAACACAGGGAGGGCTGTGTGGGATTTTAAACCTTTTAAAATCAGCACAAGTTTGCTGATATGAGACCAAAAGTGATT
>NW_024527007.1:0-1043 GCF_017590135.1 Pyrgilauda ruficollis
CCGGTTTTGGGTGAGTTTTCTCCATTTCGGGTAGCTTTTATGGCATTTTTTGACGTTTTACCCATTTTTGGGGTTATTTCGTGCCGTTCTCCTGACGCCCCCTCCCCACCCCCAGGTGCTGTACTGGCGCGAGGGCTGGGTGGGGGAGCGCTCCCGGCGCCAGGCGCCCCCCCCCGGGACCCCCGAGCCCCCTCCCCAGCCCGGGGTGCTGACGGTGGCGGGCGAGGCCGGCGGGGCCGTGCTCGGGGGGCTGCGGCCCTGGAGCCGCTACCGCCTGCAGGTGCTGGTGTTCAACGGGCGGGGGGCTGGACCCCCCAGCGCCGAGATCCGCTTCCACACCCCCGAGGGAGGTGAGACCCCCGCAGGGGAGGGGGTGGATCCCAAAAGGGGAATGGGGACAAGGAAAGGGGAATGGGGACCCCAAAAGGGGAATGGGGACAAGGAAAGGGGAATGGGGACCCCAAAAAAGGGAAATTGTGATCCTGAAAAGGGAAATGGGGACCCCAAAAAAGGGAAATGGGGACAAGGAGAGGGGGAAATGGGACAAGGAAATGGGAATGGGGACCCCAAAAGGGGAATGGGGACAAGGAAAGGGGAATTGGGACCCCAAAAAAGGGAAATCTGGATCCCAAAAGGGGAATGGGGACAAGAAGAGGGGGAATTGGGACCCCAAAAGGGGAAACTGGGACAAGGAAAGGGGAATGGGGACCCCCAAAGGGGAAATTGTGATCCTCTAAAGGGAAATTGGGACCCCCAAAGGGGAATGGGGACCCCCAAAATGGAAATTGGGACCCTAAAAAGGGGAAATTAGGACCCTGAAATACCCCCCGGGACCCCAAAAAGGGGAATTGTGATCCTGAAAAGGGAAATTGGGACCCCAAAAAGGAAAATTGGGATCCTGAAATACCCCAAAAAGGGGAAATGGGGACCCCAAAAAAGGGAAATTGGGACCCCGAAAAGGGAAATTGGGATCCTGAAATACCCCCCGGGACCCCAAAAAAGGAAATCAGGACCCCAAAATCTGAAATCAGGACCCTAAAAGC
>NW_024527008.1:0-1043 GCF_017590135.1 Pyrgilauda ruficollis
GGGGTCAGAATTGAGGGATTTCGGGGTTTTTGGGGAGGGATTTTGGGGGTTTTTTTTGAGGTTTTGGGGTGGAATTGAAAGATTTTGGTGTTGGGGGGTTTTGGGGGGATTTTCAGGGTGTTTTTTTAGGTTTTGGGATTTCTGCGGGGTTCCTGGGGGTTTTTGGGGTTTTCTGGATATTTTTGGGGGATTTTGGGGTGTTTTTTTTGGGTTTTGGGGATTCCTGGGTGTGGGGTTGTTTTGTTTTTTGGGGTTATTTTGGGGTTTTGGGGTTTCTGGGGTTATTTTGCGGTTTTCAGGGTGGTTTTTTTTGGTTTTTGGGTTGATTTTGGGGTTTTAAGAGTGGATTTTAGGGTTTTCGGGGTGGTTTTTGGGGCTATTTTGGGGGTTTTGGGAGTTCTGCGTTGTTTTTTTTCTTTGGTTTTGGGGTTTTTGGGGTTATTTTGGGGGTTTGGGGGTTTTCAGTGTGTATTTTTGGGTTTAAGGGTTATTTTGGGGTTTTTGGGTGGTTTTTTGGGGTATTTGGGGTGGTTTTTTAGGGTCTTAGGGTTATTTTGGGTTGTTTTTTGGGGTTTTTGGGGTTTTTTTTTTGTTTTTGGGGTTATTTTGAGGTGTTTTGGGAGTTCTGGGTTGCTTCTTTTTGTTCTTGGGGTTTTTGGGGTTTTTTTTAGGTTTTTTTTTGGGTTTTGGGGGTGTTTTTTTGGGTTTTAGGGTTATTTTGGGGTTATTTTGGGGTATTTTTTAGGCTTTTTTGGGGTTATTTTGGGGTTTTGGGGGTGGTTTTTTGGGGTTTTTGGGGTGCTTTTTTTGGGTTTTTGGGTTATTTTGGGGTTTTGGGGGGTTTTTTGGGGTTTTCAGGGTGGTTTTTAGGGTTTTGAGGAAGTTTTTTTGGGGTTTTCGGGGTGTTTTTAGGGTTTTTGGGTTGTTTTGGGGTTTTCAGGGTGGTTTTTTGGGGTTTTCAGGGCGTTTTTTAGGGTTTTGGGATGTTTTTAGGGTTTTGGGGTGTTTTGGGGTTCTGGGTTTTTTTTTTTTTTGTGTTTTCA
>NW_024527009.1:0-1043 GCF_017590135.1 Pyrgilauda ruficollis
GGTGGTGTGTGGGGGGTTGTACCAAAAACTTATTATAGAGCTCATTCAATATGGTTCCTTACTGTCTGGCATATCTTCCACTGCTGTCACCACGCAGCCTCTCAAGTGAATTGCTCCCAGTGGTTCTTCTCCCTGGGGAGGACATGAAATCAAAATGAAATGCAACACTTCTGAAACCACTAGGATGTTAATATATGGCTACATTTCCAGAATGGAGACAAAACCATTTGATTACTTAGTATGTCTCACCTGAGAGAAGAGGGCATCATCAGTCTGTGTTGACATGGAGGGTTGGGGGTGTGGTAAGAGAAAGGCTTACAAATAAATAGGGAATCTCTTGTGATTTAGAATTCAGGATCTGCAGAGCATTTAGTGTGGGAATGGGCCCATTAGAAATACACAAGAAATAGGATGCCATGTCTCAGCCTAGCATGACAAATACCTCAAATATAAACTGCAAAATTACTGCATTGTGTTCATTTGCTCTTAGGACCTAATTTGTTTTGATCAAGTGAGAGTACACATTAATTCTAATTAATCACAAATAAGAGGCGAAAATACAGATCAGTGTTACTTGATCAGTGGCACTTGCCACCCTGACTTGACAGCCCCAGAAACTATCCTTCACTCTGCTTTTCCAGAGGATGGCTAGGCCGTGGAAGAACAGTCCCATTGTCCTGCCAGATCTTCCCTGTCACATTTGCATGTAAATACTCCATTCAGGTACTTCTACAAGGCACAGGATTCAAAACAAACAGGGAAGTAAAACAAATCTCTCTTACTCCAGCAGGATCATAATAGTGAAGATATGCAGGATCATCTCTTAAAACGAACTTTCTCACTTTCCAGTTCTTCCTCCGATGTCCCTAGGAAAATTCAAAACAGTAACATCACGCAGCTGCTTTGCCTGCATGCAAATCTTACCCACACATGAGAGGACAGGCAAATGCAAAAGGGAAAATACCTGAATATTCTGGACAGGAAATACTCATTGAAGTAGGACGTGAATCTGCCTTTTCTACATTCCAATCTTTTGCACAAGA
>NW_024527010.1:0-1043 GCF_017590135.1 Pyrgilauda ruficollis
TACCTCGAAGGAGTAGGTGGCCAGCTGTGTCCCCGAGGCCGCCTCGCTGCCGTACACCTCGATCTCGTCCACCTCGTCCTGCGCCTGCGGCTTCCCCCCTGCAGGGACACTGTCACTGTCACTGTGTCACCCTTGTGCCACCTACTGCCACCCCCCTGCAGGGACACTGTGTCACTGTCACTGTGTCACCCCTGTGCCACCTACTGCCACCCCTGTGTCACCCCTATGCCACCCCCTGCAGGGACACTGTGTCACTGTCACTGTGTCACCCCTGTGCCACCCCCTGCAGGGACACTGTGTCACTGTCACTGTGTCACCCCTGTGCCACCTACTGCCACCCCTGTGTCACCCCTGTGTCACCCCCCTGCAGGGACACACCTGTCACTGTCACCTGTGCCACCCCTGTGCCACCCCCTGCAGGTACACACCTGTCACTGTCACCTGTGCCACCCCCCTGCAGGGACACACCTGGCACTGTCACCTGTGTTACTGTGCCACCCCCTGCAGGGACACACCTGTCACCTGTGCCACCTACTGCCACCCCCCTGCAGGGACACACCTGTCACCGGTGTCACCTACTGCCACCCTGTGTCACCCCCCTGGGACAGTGACACACCTGTCACCTGTGTCACCCACTGTCACCTACTGCCACCCTGTGTCTCCCCCCTGGGACAGTGACACACCTGTCACCTGTGTCACCCACTGTCACCTACTGCCACCCTGTGTCACCCCCCTGGGACGGGGACACGGCTGTCACCCGCTGCCACCCCTGTGCCACCCTCTGTCACCCACTGCCACCCCTGGGGACAGGGACACTCTTGCCACCCGCTGCCACCCCATCACCTTCCCATTGTCCCCATCGCTGCCTCTGACCCCCCCGTGTCACCCCTGTGTCACCTGTGCCACCCCCTGCCGTCCCCATGTCACCCCAGCACCCCCAGTGTCACCCCCACGCTGCGCTGTCACCCCCCTGTCCCTGTCACCCGCTGCCATGCCCCTGTCCCCACGTCCCTCCCCCCCACGCCGTCACCCTGTGCCACCCC
>NW_024527011.1:0-33051 GCF_017590135.1 Pyrgilauda ruficollis
GCATCATATAGTCAACCCAGGACAGGCAGGTATCATTGTAGGAGAAGGCATACCAGCTTGTAAAGACCCCATACCCTCCAGTACCAAATTGATTCTTTTCAGGTCATGGAGCAATCTCCATTTACCCAATTTCTTTCTTACCACAAATACAGGAGTGTTCCAAGGGCTCATAGATGGTTCTATGTGTCCTTGTGCTAGTTGCTGTTGTACAAGTGTTTTTAGGGCATTTAACTTTTCTTCCTCGAGGGGCCACTGTGGTATCCACACAGGCTGAGTTGTAAGCCATTTTAGAGTTGGTGTGGGACACCTTATGCCCTTCAACACAGTGGCTCCTGTAAAAATCAGTCCCCACCTGGACCCCCCATGCAGACAGAACATCCCTCTCCCACAGGTTCAAAATGGTAGAGTAGTGATGTATGGCCAATCTGTAGCTGTTTGGCCCTCAGTATTCTTTATCAACACAGGATTGCTGCTCAAGCAGCTCTGTGTGATCCCTCCAAGGCCAGCAATGGCAGATCCCCTATGTGTAGTGGGCCATGATGGAGGCCACATGTTGGCAGATATGATGGTAATGTCTGCCCCTGTGTCAATCATCCCACTGACCTTTATCTGCAAGGGCTTTGCTTTAGGCATCATGACAGTACAAACCATGTTGGGTCTTTGATCAACCATGACCTGAGTCCAGTTCACCTAGGGCTGTCCTGTTGATCTGAAGCCTTGGTCTCCTTGCTTCCTAGAGTCTGTTTTGGGGACATAAGACTTAAAAAGGACAAGTTGAGCAATTCTGGTTTATTTGGGAATTGTTACGGGTAGAGTAGGGGTAGAGACCATTGCATGTATTTGTCCAGTAAAACTTGTGTCAATAACACCAGGGTGCACAATTATGCCTTGCATTGTGGTGCTGGACTTCCCAATTAACAATGCACTCAATCCTTCCCCTAATAGGCCCCCAAGCCTCGAGAGGGACCTTATGTACTGTTGAGGTGCACATAGTTACTTTGACAGAGGTGGACACATCCATTCCAGCTGCTCCTCAAGTCCCTCTTGTGAGCTGATCACATAGGTTCGTGCCAGAGGGTGGGAAGTTACTTGTGTCGTCGCACAATTCCCGTCCGTGCTCAGTATCCTATTTCCCTGGTTCTTAAGAGATTGACCATTAGCATGAAATCTTGACTTGCATACCTTAGCCATGTGTCTGGTCCTTCCACATTGGCTGCAGCTGGTATATGCTCCGTTCTATCCTTGAAACGTCCCCTGTAGAAAGGGCTTCTGGGGACAGTTTGCCTTCAGATGACCTACTTGACCACACTGGAAGCATTGAGGTGCTAGCCTCGCAGCTGTTGTTATAGAATCTGCTAACATAGTAATTGCCGCTTTGCTTCTCCAGCTAGCTGATGTTGAGAGTGAGGGGCGGCAGTTTTCCCCCTGGAGCTCCTTGAATCCCAGTTGTCAGTTGTTTCGGCGCAGAATAAAACACAGGCAGCGCACAGGGGTCCCAGGGAAACTTTATTTGATGGTGTTTCTTCCCCTCTTTCTTCCTGGGCCCCGATTCGGGGGCCGACAAAGACTTATATCTCAGGGGAAAGGCAGGGGCAGACCCATCTTCCAACAAATCAGGAGAGTTGGGAGTAAAAACCCAGGCGGAGAATAACGGTAACGAACCAATAAACTTCCAAGGAAGAAAAACAGTCTTAGGAAATGGGTAAAATTTGGAGAAATAGAAACTAGAAACTAGCTGACGACATTTCTGGGAAAAGGGTGGAGACAAAAGAGAGACCAGCACCAAGGAAAACTACTAAATCACAAATCAAACCATAGACCCACTGATAAAACAAAAATCACGATACAACAAGTAATGTTATGAAAATTAGATCCAACCTTAGCACAAGCATTTATCAAGTCATTTAGTGATGGATTCTCATTAGGCAGCAGTTCTATCACCCTCCAGCAGTCCTTGTTGGGGTTTTTTGCCAGCTGTAAAACCAGATGATTTCTGATTTCTGCATTAACAATTTGTTTATCCATATAATCTTGTAGTCTCTCTATGAATTGTAAGTATGGTTCTTTGACTCCTTGTCTTATCTTTGAATATGTTTGGGTTGGGTTTGTCATGTTAGTTACTTTAAACAGTGCTTGTAGACCCAATTCATTTACTTGTGCCAGTATTAATGGGTGTAGCCTGGCCTGGAGCCTTGTGTCTTCCCCTGGTGTGAGACCTAGAAGTTGAGAGACCCATGCCCCATAACGCAGGTCCTCTCTTGGGAGCTTTAGATTTTTTAACCCCTGTTCTTCAGCACTGCTTTTCCATGCTGATTAAAAAACCATATATTGGACGGTTGTAAACATCAGTTTTCCTAGTTGCTTTATATCAAAAGGAGTTACCTCCTTGGTGGTTAAGAACCGTAGCATATTAGCAACTTCAGTAGAACCCAAACCATGCTTGGCCACAAGCTGACACAGTTCAGATAGAGCTGGCCATTGAAAAGGGGTATATTTGTCAGAACTAGTTCCATTGCCCCTTACTACAGGATAAGCTCCTGGTGTCTCTTCCTCAGGCTCCCAGCCCCCCGACATAGGAACTTAAATGCGTTCTGCTCCCTCATAATCCTCACTCACAATAGCAGCAAACTTTACCTTTCCCAGACGCTTGCTGAATCTGGCAGGGCTGTCAGCAACAAGATGACTGTTGTATTGTCATGGTGCTCTGCAGGGGCACGATGATCCCTTCTGTCCCTTGCCAGTGTGTAAGGCTGTAATTCTGGTAGAGGTGGGTCTGAAGGGATGGCTGCTTCACTTCCAGGTTTCACATCTGCAGGAGCTCGTGGTGGTGACGTTCCCAGATGCACCCATGGGAGCAGGGTCAGGGGTGTTGGTCACAGTCGCTGGAGGCATGGCCGGGTTCCACAGAGGTGGGGCCGGGGGCGGGGCCAGGCCCTGTGATGTCGGCTAGATGGGGGGGTGCGGCCGGGCCGGCCAAGGAGGGTGCAGGGGCGGTTCCTTTGACCACGTGGCATGGAATGGCTGTGGGGTTTTCCCTGGTCTCAGGAGGGGTCGGAGTGGCCTCCACGCAGTCTGGTTCCTCGGAGCAGGACGGCGTGGTGAGCCTGCCCAGATGGACGATATAGTGGCCCAAGTTGGTTGCATAGTGATTACAGCAGTCTGGGGAGGGCTCAGAGCATCTCGGAGCTGCTGGGGCTGTGCAGCCTGCCAGAGTTATGGCAGCTGCCATGTCTCCACGTGGCAGGATTGCGCAATCAGTCCTGCCACCTCCCTGGACAATGCCAGCGTCCACGGCATGGGCAGCCTTTGGAATGCCTCTGTTCATTGGGATTTCCCCACTCCCTGGGGTTGCCCCACTCCCCACAATTGCTCTGCAACTGTCAGCCACAATGCCACTGGAGCAGGGCATGTTCTCCCAGTGGCCGGGGTCTGCCAGCTCCCGTGCAGGCGTGCATGAAGAAATGGCTGTGCTACTGCCCTTCACCCTTTGCCTCTCATATTCCAACTGTTTTAGCAAGTCTGTAAGGACTATGGCTTTACAACACCGATGGCTGTGTCCTCGCCATCAGAGGCTGCAGCAAGTATATATTGTCCAACTACCTCTCAAAAGGTTAAATTTAAAGCAGTCTTTTCGGATATATCCAGCTCATGGCTTTCACACCACATGAGCAGGGCTTGCAGAGCCCGTTCATCGTAATCAATTGTAGCCATGATATTTTATGAAAAATCCTTTGCTAGGATTTTTCCCTCCTGAGAAGCTGAGGAGCCTCAGGAAAGAAATGTAAACAATTAACCATCTGCTGCTGTGGAATGCAACAGGTGCATCTGTGATTGGTGGATGTTGGTTGTTTCTAATTAATGGCCAATCACAGTCAGCTGGCTTGGACTCTCTGAGCGTCATGAGCTTTTGTTATCATTCCCCTCCTGTTTTTTCTAGCCTTCTGATGAATCCTTTTCTCTATTCTTTTTAGTATAGTTTTAGTATATCATTTTAATATGATATATATCATAATATAATAAACCAGCCTTCTGAAACATGAAGATTCAGATCTCTTCACTCGTCCTGGGATCCCCCGTCGGTTCAACCATAATAAATCCCTCTTTTAAAGATAAGATCTGTACCTTTGAGATGGAGTTTTCTGGTGCTGAGATCCAAGCTCCCATGGTCTCCTAGGCGATTCCAGTCCACAAAAACAAGCTTTTAAAACCTCGCAGCACTTTCTGCTGTCTGCTGAGGGGTTTTTTTGCCACTGTCTACCAGTGAGTCCCGTTTTTTCACCGTGCCGGTTCTGTTGCCATTCCCAGCTCCCAGGCTGTATGTATTCCAGTTCTAAACACAGATCCCAGCTCCCACACTGTATTTTTCTGGTTCCAAACACTGATCCCAGCTTTGACACCCTTGTATTCTGGTTCCAAACACCAGTTTCCAGCTCTACGCCGATTGCTCCACTTCTACACCGATTTCCAGTTCTGACGCCATGTGTCTCCTTTGCTCTGTGCTGCTGAGTTCTGATCACTTCAGGGTTCACCACGTGTTGGATCACATGAGGGGGAGAGTGGGGAAGAAGACAGAGACCACTCACCCCTGATGTTCATGTGGAACATAGAGCTTTTATTTCCCAGACTACCTCTTATATAGAGCATTTGAAAGACCTGGTCTGGATATTCTCATTGGTCTGAACTCCACGCCCCCTCAGGATCTGGCCAGTGAAATGCTTGCAGCTCCATGAGAGATCTGATTAGGAGAAGCCCCTGTAAGTCAACCCTGGGGTTTGGAGATACGGTGACATGGGAAATAAATTGACTGGGGGCCACATAGTATCCTTAGAGAAAATGGGACAAATAAAACCATCCTTCTGTTTCAAAAGGCAAACTGCAGCATTGTTTGGCATGATGGTGGAATGGCCAGACCATTGATTCAATATTATCTAGGTAGTAATCAATCACGTGTTCACAAGCATCTGTAGAAAATGATGTTACCTGCCTTCGTTAATACCATATACCAGGTGAACTTGAACAAGAATGCTACACTTGCAAATTTGACCGTACTAAATAATCACTAATGACTTGTACTTCACACCCATATGTTTTTGCTTTAGCTAATGATTTTTCCATTCATTATAGGAATGGCTTATATTTTCTGTCTGCTAATTCTTTTGTTTTCAAACCATGTGTAACCGATGAAGATATGAATAACTTTTCTGTTCTTTATCCATTTAAGAGATTATCCAAAATTTGGGTACCTGTAAATCTGACTCAGACTTGTCCTTCCCAAGTCCCTCAGACCTTGAAACAAGAAGCAAACCAAAACCGAGGCTGCCAAGATACTGGGGAAATGGACGGACAACCAGAGAGCTCTGCGCAAGGATTGATAAGGACTAATTTTAATGTAAAGCAGGGCTAATAAAGGAATATGCATGGACCTATTGCAAAACTTAATGCATATGCAACAGGTTAGGGGACAAAGGGGAGTCTGGACTCTTGGGGGGTGTGCATGTTCTTTGAGAAGCGATCCTGTATGTGCCCAGTGCTGAATAAAGATACATACCTTCTTAACGACTTTTATAAGTTGTGGAGGTTTTTTTTTAAGCAAATCATTTTTCTGGCGAGCCAGACAGGAGATCGTCTCCCCCGCAGAGGCAGAGTGGGGAGGCAGACCTCCTTGGCCCGCCCTGGGGAAATTTCCTTGGAGGGGCTCTGCATCCTGGCTCACCCCCCCTTCGGAGACAGACAACAGCCTGCTTGTATGCAGAGATAAAAGGTATGTATCAAGTTTAAAATGGGCCTTGGCCAAAAGGGCTGCTGGTAAGCCACTCAGAGACATCTGGCACACAGCTCAGTCCCTGTGTGAATAAAGGTTTGGGGCTTGCAAGCAGCCATCAGCCTTGCATGGCCAGCGGGAGGGGGAAGGGTCTGCTTGCCAATACAGCGGCTAATGAAGGGATTCACTGAACGATTGTGTGACCACTAGCGACTCTGGGGGTGAGTTGAGTGAATCTGGACCTTAGTGCTGCTATTATACTTACTGCTATTGTGTGCTTGTGGTGTCCGGACATTGTGGTTAATGTTAGTGGGTTTTTTTGATTGTGTGAGTGAGTGGCTTTGTGGCCTCGGTTATATGAAAGAGGGGGTGAGTAAGTGAGCACACCCACAGTGCAGGAGGAGGCTCTACCCACAATTGAGGCGGACGAGTGAGGCCCAGGGCGGCAGCTGGGGTGCGCCGGCTGGGAGGCTGTGGGGGCAGATAGCGTTCTGTGGGGAGGCAGCTGAGGAGAAGCAGAGCAAGAGAAGTGTGGATGAGGACACGTATTGTGTATAAATGTATTTGTGTAGATCGTGCATGTTTTAACTGTGGCTAGATGAACTGAGGGGATTCCACTGCCTCAGTGGTTCGAGCTTGACCCCTGGGAGTTTTTGAATTCAGTAAATCACACACAGCTCAGTCCCTGTGTGAATAAAGGTTTGGGGCTTGCAAGCAGCCATCAGCCTTGCATGGCCAGCGGGAGGGGGAAGGGTCTGCTTGCCAATACAGCGGCTAATGAAGGGATTCACTGAACGATTGTGTGACCACTAGCGACTCTGGGGGTGAGTTGAGTGAATCTGGACCTTAGTGCTGCTATTATACTTACTGCTATTGTGTGCTTGTGGTGTTCAGACATTGTGGTTAATGTTAGTGGGCTTTTGTGATTGTGCGAGTGAGTGGCTTTGTAGGCTCAGTTATATGAACGAGCTTGACCCCTGGGAGTTTTTGAATTCAGTAAATCACTGGACAGAGGGGATGTACAGGTTTATTTAGAGAGGATTTACTGGACTTCAGCTGGTAATCTAGTTTCTTTGGATTGGGAACAACCCCTTGTAGAGAATTTATAAATTCACAAAGGGGTAAACAGAATAGCCTGCCTTTGCAGGCAATTCTTGGGAGCCTTGGGCACATCAAGAGGCTGGCACCCTGCGTGGGTACTATTGCAGTGCGGCGTTTGTCAGAGGAGTTGGTATTGCTGTTCCAGTAGGCAGCGGGGCATATGCCCAGAGTGTGGACTGAGGTTTCCTAATTGAGCCAATTTTGAACCTCACATTTTAAAGCTTCTGTGTGAAAAATCACATCTGGTACCTGTAACCTGGGGTTGCATGTGGGAGGAAGATTGGGAAAGGACTGTGAGACTTTGTGAAGAGAGGTTTGGGTGGAAGCGAGCTAGGACAAGGAGAAGGAGATAATGGGAACTAACCAGAGCAAAGAAGTTCCCTGAGCTAGCCCTTTGGGGTGTATCTTAACCCACTGGAAAGAAGTTGCCAGTAGGGGTGGATCAGAGAAAAAGAAAGATTTAATCCAATACTGCATGCAGTGGTGGCCATTATACAGGCTGGAAGATGGAGTAAAGCGGCCACCTGCCCTGGGGTTTGGAGATACGGTGACATGGGAAATAAATTGACTGGGGGCCACATAGTATCCTTAGAGAAAATGGGACAAATAAAACCATCCTTCTGTTTCAAAAGGCAAACTGCAGCATTGTTTGGCATGATGGTGGAATGGCCAGACCATTGATTCAATATTATCTAGGTAGTAATAAAGCGGCCACCTGCCAGAACTTTAGATTACAACACCTTGTTGCAGTTAATGCTGGTTTTAAGACGGAAAGGGAAGTGGGATTAGGTCTCTTACACTGATATGTTTTTCACCTTACAAAATCATCCAGAATGGCAGAGGAATTGTGGACTCAGAGCTCCCTCAGACCCACTGGTGTTAGCCCTTGACAAGGAAAACAAAGCAAAGAGAGGGCAAATTAAGCAATGTTGTTCAGCATGCAGTATAGGACAGCGATGCACCAAATCAGATAAGGTTTACCATGATGAGGCTCAAGAACAAGAAACAATAGATTTGCTGAAAGCTCCTCCCAGGAGACGGGAGAATGAGGATGAGGTGGACTTTCCTAAAAAAGAGGACGCAGGCTCGGAAGGCACATCTGCTCAAACCCACTCCTGTCCTGGCAGTCTGGTTTCATCCAGAACCAGGAGGCAAGCAGTGTTACAGGCCCCTCTGCGAGAGGCAGTGGGACTGGAAGGAGGGAGACTAATGATTAAAGTACCATTCTCCACCCTTGATCTAGAGGCATGAAAAAGGATTGCTAAAAATTATCAGAGTGATCCAATACTTACTGTGAAGCATTTACAATATGTTATCAAACAACACAACCCAGATTGGGGGGACATCCAGTTATTACTGAATGCTTTCACTGAAACAGAAAAGCAGCTGATCTTGAAAACAGCAGGGACATTGGCAGAGAATCACTGTAAAAGCCGGCGATTGGTTGTAAGATAATTTTTCTCTCTCAAAGACCCAAAATAGGATGCAAATATATTGGCAGAACTAAAGAAATTAGCAGATTATCATGAGTGGATAGCAACAGGGGTGGACAGAGCTATTCGGAAGACCACAAATTGGTCTGCCCTATATTCTATTAAGCAGGGGCATTCTGAGACTCCATCTGAGTTTCTAGAGCGTCTGAGGGATGCTATGCGTCATCATACATAATTAGATCCGGGGTCTGAGATAAGAATGAATCAGCTAGTTAATTCAGTTTTGGGACAGTCTGCTGGAGATATTAGGCGTAAACTTCAGAAAATCCGGGGGGCGGAAGGGAGAAACCTTTAGGCCTTGCTAGAAGAGGCATGGAGAGTATTTAGTAACTGGGAGGAGGGATGCAAAGGGGGAATGAAAAAGCTAGTGACAGTGGTACAGGAGGAAAAGCAAGAGAAACGTAAGCAGGGACCACCCAGACAAGGTCCACCTCAGTTGGGCAGAGACCAGTGGGTGATTTTCAGGAGGACCGGTCACTGGAAAAACCAATGCCCAGAGTGGAAATGAGGTGACCGTCAGGAGAAAGGGGTGGTGGTTGCTCATGTGCAGGATGACTGAGGAGGACCGGAGGACTCCACCTCAGTGGATCCACTGCTTATAACAATGAGGCTGGGGGAAGAGGGAAGAAGGTGCCATTTTTGGTTGACACGGGAGCAACATATTCAGTTTTAAATAAAGCTTTAGTGCCTGTGGGGAATGATTATGTTGTGGTGCAGATGGCAACTGGCCAATCTGAAAAGGCATATTTTTGCAAACCTCTAAAATATAGACTGGGGAAACAGTGGGGAATCCACAACTTTTTATACCTGCCCAATTCGCCAAAGGTGCTTTTAGGGAGAGACTTATTGAAACAATTACAAGCAACCATCACATTCAAGAATGGGGAGGTTACTCTGGAGGTAAATGATCAAAAGTACATAGAGGTGTTAAGTTTAATACTGACAACTACTGAAACCCCAGAAGAAATTAGTGAAGAGATATTGAGCCAAGTGTCTCCTGGAGTAAGGGCCTCCAGTCTACCAGGGAGGGCGAAAAATGCCCCTCTCATAGTGATCAAACTTAAAGAAGGGAAACCACCAGTTAGGATCAAACAGTCCCCCCTGAAAAAGGAAAACAGGGAAGGGATCAGCCTGCTAATTGAGAACTTTTTGCAGTTAGGATTGCTAAAGGAATGCCAGTCTGATTTCAATACTCCCATTTTACCTGTTTGAAAGCCTGATGGATCATATAAAATAGTATAAGATTTAAGGGCTGTCAACAAGATAACAGAGGATTTATATCCTGTGGTGGCGAATCCATATACTTTGCTAACCCGCTTAACACCTGAGCTAACCTGGTTTACCATTTTAGATCTGAAAGATGAAAGATGACTTCTTTTGCCTCCCCATCCATGAAGCCAGCCAGAAAATCTTTGCATTCGAAATGGGAAAGCCCTAAAAGGGGGTGCAAAACTCAGCTCACATGGACAGTATTGCGTCAAGGTTTTAAAAACTCTCCCACTCTGTTTGGAGAACAACTTGCAAAAGACCTAGAGTCCTGGGAAGCTCCACTGGAAGAAGGAAGACTATTGCAGTATGTGGATGATCTTTTAATAGCCACTCAGACAAGGGAGGTGTGTGTGGCCTGGACGGTAAGCCTTTTAAATTTCCTAGGACTCCAAGGATACAGAGTATCAAAGAAAAAGGCACAGATAGTAAAATAGAAAGTAATCTACCTGGGAGATGTGGTTATTGCTGGACAACGGACTTTAGGGCAGGCTCGCAAGGAAGCAATATGCCAAACCCCGAAACCTCAGACAATAAAGGAACTCTGAGTCTTTCTAGGAATGACAGGGTGGTGCCGGCTATGGATTTATAACTATGGGCTGCTTGTAAAACCCCTATATGCTCTTATTGCTAATGAAAATAGACATCTCCAGTGGACAAAGGAAGCCACACGGGCCTTTCATTAGCTAAAGAGTGCCTTCATGTCAGCTCTGCCTTTGGGACTTCCAGACGTGAATAAACCATTCTTTCCATTTTCTCATGAGAAACAGGGGATTGCCTTGGGAATACTGGCCGAAGATTTGGGTCCATATTGGAGGGCAGTTGCCTACTTTTCCAAGCAACTAGATGCAACAGCCAAAGGATGGCCAGGTTGCCTCAGAGCTGTGGCAGTAGTTGTGCTAAATATTCAAGAAGCACGCAAATTTACCCTGGCACAGAAAATTACTGTGCTAGTGTCACATACAGTGTCCACAGTACTGGAAGTAAAGGGCAGGCACTGGCTTTCACCACAAAGGTTTTTGAAATACCAGGCCATCATGGTAGAAACAAGATGATGTCGAGATAGTAGTAACTAATATTGTCAACCCAGCTTCTTTTCTCAGTGGGAACCAGGGAGTAGCAGTACACCATGGCTGCCTGGAGACTATTGAAGCTACTTACTCTGGCCACCCAGACTTAAAGGACACTCCTTTGGATGATGCAGAGACCTGGTTTACTGATGGCAGCAGTTATGTTGTCAGTGGAAAACTGCATGCTGGGTATGTGGTCACCACCTGCAGAGAGGTAACAGAATCTGGACCCTTGCCAATAGGGACCTCTGCACAGAAGGCCAATATAATTGCCCTGACTTGTGCCTTAGAAATGACTGAAGGGAAGAAAATATACATATACCCAGGCTTGAGATATGCATTTGGGGTTGTGCATGCACATGGAGCCATTTGGAGAGAGAGAGGACTGCTGACCTCAAAAAGGAAAAACATTAAATATTCACAGGAGATAATCCAACTATTGGAAGCAGTTTAGCTGCCTGAGAAGGTAGCAATTATGCACATTAAGGCACACCAGAAAGTGAGCTCAGAATTGGAGGAAGGAAATGAGCTGGTGGACAGAGAGGCAAAAGAAGCAGAAAAGGGTGAGATTCCCACTGAGGGATCCCTATTTCCAGATGGACAAATTTCCCTTGAAGGTAAGCCAGAATATAATAAGAAAACAGAAAGTTAATCCAAGATCAGGAAGGGATATATGACGAAGAGGGGTGGACTACTATTAACAAGAAGCTAGTTATTCCTTCTCATTTGTTGTGGTCATTGGTGAGGGAGGAACACCAGAAAACCACTGGGAAATTGATGCCCTGAACACCTATTTAAGTGAAAGAATTGTTGACAGGACTTTATATGCCACCATCACCCAGGTGACCCAGCAGTGTGACCTTTGCCTCAAGACTAACCCTAAGAATATCCCCAAACCAAAACTGGGCCAAATTGGGAGGGGCCATGGACCCTGGCAGCAGTGGCAAATTGGTTTTACAGAACTCCCAAGAAAAGGGGGGTATCGCTATTTATTGGTATTGACATACAATTTCAGGGTGGCCAGAAGCCTTTCCCACTAGGACTGCCAAAGCTCAGGAAGTAATCAAGAGTATTGTTAAAAGAAGTAATACCAAGCATTGGAGTTCCAGCCACAATATCTTCAGACAGAGGATCACATTTTATTTCAAAAATAGTGCAGCAGATTAGCAGCCACCTAGGCATAGATTGGGAACTTCATATCTCATACCACCCCCAATCGAGTGGCCAGGTGGAGAAATGATTAAGCAGCAAATTGTAAGGCTGGGGCAGGAAGCAAATTTACCCTGGCCCCAAGCTCTTCCACTGGTGTTGTTGCAAATTCAAAATAAACCTAGAGCCAAAGAAAGGCTGTGTCCCTTTGAAATACTTTATGGGAGGCCATATGGAGTGCAAAAGGGAATGTCAATGTCCACCCACATTGGAGAGGTGACATTGGCCACATACATGGCCAATACAGCTCAGGGAAATTGAAAAACGTGGCTGGAACTCAGAGCATGGGGCTAGATGGACCAGTGTGGTTGATGCCCCATGTGTGGAGACAAGAATCTTGACTCCATGTTTCAGAAGGCTGGTTTATTATATTATGATATATATTATATTAAAATGATACATTAAAACTATACTAAAAGAATAGAGAGAAAAGGATTCATCAGAAGGCTAGAAAGAATAGGAATAGAATGAATAACAAAGACGTGTGACTGTCCCAGAGTCCAAACCAGCTGACTGTGATTGGCCATTAATTAGAAACAACCAACATGCACCAATCACAGGTGCACCTGTTGCATTCCACAGCAGCAGATAGTTATTGTTTACATTTCTTTCCTGAGGCTCCTCAGCTCCTCAGGAGAAAAATCCTAGCAAAGGATTTTTCATAAAATATCATGGCTACAGGCCAGTACATAACATACAGCCTGGAGATTATGTATATGTTAAGTCTCTTACAGAAAAGAATTTGGAACCCCAGTGGGCAGGGCCATTCCAGGTGCCTCTTACTACTTTCACCGCAATTAAGATCATATTAAGATCAAAGAGCAGGGCGCCTGGATCCACCACTCTCGAGTGAAGAAAGCCCCAGAAACAGAAGCCCCTTGGAGAGTGACACCAGGAGACAATGAACTGAAACTAAAACTTACTTGAGCAAATTGACTATATTGCAGCCGGGAATAGTTAATAATTTTATTTGCAGGAGTTTAATTAAGATAATTGTTTTGTGTGTAATTGCAATTGAAATCCTAGAATTAGAGGGTACCTGTATCCAGAAAAATGCTGAATGGCCTTGATCCCAAGCTTTTATTTGGTACACTGGATCAATGGGGAAACATTCTGATATAAAAGATTTAAACCTATCAACTGTGCTCGTGCACGGAAACCAAATATATAAGAAGCAGGAGTGGTAAAAATGGGGACTATGGTCACTTCAAGGGATTATAGGAGAGGAGATCAGAGTAGGTATGCCAGATGATCAATGGGACTATGTGGAGATTCTCAGTTCAGTTGAAGAAAGAACAGAGATAATTTCTCTCAGTCTGAGCCTGGGAATCTTAGAGGAAAGAATTAAAACAATTATTATCTCTCTGTAACCATTGTTTATAGATATGGTTCTCCAGAGTGTGCTATTCATAGTTCACCAATAGTGTGAGATGTTTCTACTTTGAGACCAATCAAGTATCACCTTAGTGAGTCTCATTATAAAAAGACCCACTACTTTCATTAAATGCTTTTGCCTTCTGATCCATCTGAAGACTGGAGTTTTCTTTCCATCCCTGACTCAACAATGTCATCTGGTGACCCCTCGTGGAATTGCAGGAGCCGGGACCCATCCCCCGACGATTGGTCTGGGGACCCTCTGCGATGGGACATCGTTTGCCCTTTTGGGTGAGGTAACGCTGACTTTGCCCTGTGTCTTCCCGAGAGGACTGGTCCCATTTGGACCATGAGCGTCGGCCCCAGGAGGCTGAGAACTGAATGGGAACAGTTTTTCCCAGCACAGCAGACTGTCTGTCTCTTGAAGTGGACACCTACTGAGGGATGTGTTTTCCTTAAAAGTGGGGAACCAACCTTCTAGGGACGAACAACAAGTTCTGACTGTGTGGAGGACTCTCATAACTCCCATAGGAATTGCAGTCTCGGATGAAGTGCTCTGCGATCTGCTGAGCTGGGCCAGAAATCATGAGTTCCCGGCAGAGCTGGATGCTGCACTTAGTCCAAGCATTGGGGAGGATTTGGGCGATTGCCTCTTAGATGAGGTTTGCAAAGGGGATGCATTCGAGTCCGTCCTGGTCACCACTTGGAGACACATTTCCCAAGCCTTATTGGGCAGAACCCCGGAGGGCAGCGACTCTGAACAGGGGATTTCAGAGAGTGAAGATGCTGTGTCTGTGTTCAGCAGCATTTCAGGGATCGGGGGCGAGGCAGGCAGGGCAGCGCCCAGCCCCTCCCTGACTCTGTGTGAGTCCGCGGGAGACACGGGGACACCCCACAGAACCTATAAATCACCCAAAAATACATTAAGTTGAAATATCCTCATCCCTGAGATTATGTGAAGCCAAAATATCCTTTGCCAGACATCCAGCCACCGACGGCTTAGCAAGCCGTGCCCTGGTCAGGCGGGCTGGAATGTCCCGCCCTGAGAGCGGCACCAGCAGCTTCCTCCACCTTTCAGGTGGCAGCAGGGATGCCCTTGCCACAGCTAACAGTTCTGGCACTCCCGACATCGCAGGGGTTGTACTGGCTGGCCCCGACCCAGCTGGCGTTGTCACCACCCACAGCTTCGCAAGTTGTGTGGGTGCCAACTCCTTTTTTGTCTCCGCCACAGCAGCCCAAGTACCACCCATTTCCTGAGCAGCCAGCTTCATTGTTTCAGCTGCTGGTGCCCCCCCCCCCCACCCCCTCCAGATCGCAGTTAGGAGGGGGGCCGGCACTGCCTGCAGTCTGTGACGCAGCAGGGTCCTCCATCCCTTTGGCTCCTTGTCTATCAACTATGGAGCCTGTGCAGATGTACGGGCCCCAGCCCACTGTACTGCCGGGACCAGCCATGGAGCCTCTGCTCCAGCCACTGGTGCACTCCCACCGGCTGCAGGGCTCCCGACTTTGTTGGCAGAGCTGGTGCAACTGCCTCCTTGTCTACCCTCCTGCACGCTGTGTGGACTGGCTGACTGAATGTCTTTTGTGGTGCCACCTTCTCCTGTGCAGCCCTGCACCACGCAGCAGCACACCTTGGGTGGACCCCCCATGTCATTCTCCGCCCTGCCTTGTGGTGGGCTGCCCCCCACACCAGTGGCAGTGGCCACCTTCTCCGCCCCGCCGTCCATGGTGGCACCACCGCCAGCAGCTGGGTTCTATGCACCGCCCACCGCTCCAACAGCTGTGGCCACGCCTTTCACACTGCCCACCGTTCCAACAGCGGTGGCTGTGCCTCTTGTACCACCCACCGCACCGCCCACCTCTCCGACGGCAGCAGCCCCGCCCTCTGCACTGCCCACCACGGCTCCAATGCCTGCACTGCCCACCGTGGCTTCGGTACCTGCACCATCTGCCGCGGCTCTGCTGTCCGCACCAACCGCAGCTATGGTGGCTGCAGCGCCGATGCCCGCATCACCCGCTGTGGCACATGCTGCAGTTGACTCTTTCGTGCCACCGCCTGTGCTGGGGGGATCCACCGCACCACTGGTCACAGCTTCAATCCCCATTCCCTCAATGATGAGTGCTTTCCCCTGTAGCCATGATATTTTATGAAAAATCTTTTGCTAGGATTTTTCCCTCCTGAGAAGCTGAGGAGCCTCAGGAAAGAAATGTAAACAATAACTATCTGCTGCTGTGGAATGCAACAGGTGCACCTGTGATTGGTGCATGTTGGTTGTTTCTAATTAATGGCCAATCACAGTCAGCTGGCTCAGACTCTCTGGGAGTCAGGAGTCTTTGTTATTGCATTCCATTCTTGTTCTTTCTAGACTTCTGATGAATCCTTTTCTCTCTATTTTTTTAGTATAGTTTTTAATATAGCATTGTAATATAACATATAATATAATAAACCAGCCTTCTGAAACATGGAGTCAAGATTCTTGTCTCCACTCATCCTGGGAGCACCCCACAAAGCATTCACCACATTCCCTGCCCTGGAGGTTGTGGTTGATGCATCTGTTCCACAGTCAGCAGCCGCTTCTTCAGCCTTGGTGCCTCCGGCCAGCCTGCTTTCCTCTGCTAGTTACAGGATGTCCCACGCGCTCCCCTCCCAGGGAGCAGGAAGTGATAACAACGAGCAACAATACTCAACCCCTCAATGGAGATGTGACTGAATGTCAGAACACTGGCGCCAGCGGTCAGGGATGGTGTCTCAGCGGGACCTCTGGATGTTGCCCCCCTGCCGGGTGACTGTACGGCAAATAAACCCCCGCCGCTCTTGGGATGCAGTCAAGGTGCAGGCTTTGGAGGCTGGTGATTGGGAGTTGATAGAGTGGGTGGGCAAGTCAGGGCATGGCATCCTGAACCCACCGCTTTTGGGGGAAGAGACTGTAACTGACAGTCAGGCGGTTACTCTGGCATCTCAGGATGTGGTGCTGGGGGATCAGGGTGATGGTGTTCTGCCGCAGGGTGCAATTCAGGCTTTTCCCTTGCACAAAGTGGTCCTGAATATGAGACAAAATGACAGACACGAGGTCATGGCCTGACGAGTTGTTCAAGATTTGCAAGATAAGGTAGCGAAGTATGGGCTGGGGTCTTCTCAACTTATGCAGGTTCTCAGAGTGATAAACACTGACCTGCTTGCTTCCTATGATATTAATCATTTGGCCTCTGTATTGTTCCAGCCTGTGCAATTTAATGTTTTTCTGAACAACTGGAGATGGCTGGCCGATAGGGTAGCAGCCGAAAATGCGCATTTGCCTCAGGCAGATCCTACATCCTATGTAGGGGTGGATGCGCTCATGGGACAAAATGCCTTTCCTAATCCCGGTCTTCAGGCTACCTGAGACCGTCTCATACTCAAGCAAGCCCAAAAGGTCGGCTTCATGGCATTGTTGAAAAGCATGGAAACGGCCCCTCCTAGGCCACGATATGTGAAAATAACTCAGGGAGTGAAGGAATTGTTCTTGCCATTTGTTGAAAGGCTTGCATCAGCTTTAGAGAAGATAGTCAAGGATGATAATTTGAGGCAGGTTCTATGCAAGACTTTAGCAAGAGACAACACAAATGATGATTGCAGAAAAATCATAAATGCGCTGCCAGGTGACCCATCGTTGACAGACATGATCGAAGCATCTTCCAAGATAGGTACTGTAGACCACAAAATGTCTGTTCTGGCAGCTGCTTTGCAGACAGGCCTGACACCCTCAGGGGTTGGCCAATGTAAAAAAGGGAAGAAAAAAGGCAAGCAGAAGCAGGGGACAAAGGTGAGAAAGGGGAGAAATTCTAATTTCTTGTGCTCGAGGTGTGGGAAGCCAGGTCATTTTGCAAATAAATGCAAGTCTACCTACCATGGCAATGGCAAACGTTTGGCAGGTTCAGGAAACGAGGGAAAGAGCGCACAGGGGAACTGTGCACTGACACAAGTGATTCCTCAGGACATGGCACTGGCACAGGGTGTCTCAGCCGGCTCAGTGCAAGCACCCGTGGCTCTGCCGGGGTGGATGCACACACCGCAACAGCAGTCATCTTAGATTCTTGCAATGTGCATAAGGTTCCTCTGAATGCATTTGGGCTTTGGGCTACAGACTGAGTGCATTTCTGGTAGGACGATCTAGTACTACCCTTCTGGGAATCATTGTGCACCCAGGTGTCATTGACTCTGATTTCATGGGCCAAATTTGTGCCATGGTCTCCATACCCACCCTCCTGTCACTATCCTGGCAGGGACTCGCATTGCTCAACTTGTGCCTTTCCAGTCATGTGTTCCCAGGGCTGACCAGCGGATGTGTGGAGATGGTGGTTTCAGATCCACAGGACTGCCACAAGTCTTCTGGTCCATGGTCATTTCTGTTCAGCAACCACAGATTACATGTTCCATTATGCTGAGCTGCTGTCCGAGTTTCTCTACTCCCCCGGGCAGGGGAGGAGGTCTCGCCGGCTGAGCTAAAGGCACGGCAGCCGACAGCTGGGGGGGGGGGCACTCCCTAGATGCGCCGGGGCGTCCCGGGAGCACCTCAGCAAGGGGCAGCAGGGAGCAGCAGGGGAAACAGGGGAGGAGAGAACGAATTGACACTCTCAGAGAGAGAGGTTCCAGGGGAGGGGGAGAGGGGGATCCCAGGACCGAACCATTATAGCTTTAGGGGGTAACAGAACACACCAAATGAATCCTGCACCACAACACCATTACTGTACTGGGTGCCAGCCCACCTCAGATTCAGCTGCAAGGTTTGATCAACACCGGGGCCGATGTGACAGTCGTCTCCTCCTCTGCATGGACTCCGAAGTGGCCTTTGGACTTTATGGGTTCGGCCATCAAAGGGTTGGGGAGTGCAACACAGGCCTTTATAAGCCGACGGGCTGTGTTGATCAAAACCACAGATGGGCAAATGTGGTATTCACATGCCCTCTGAACAGAGAGAAGCTGTGAGAGAAGCGGAGAAAAGAATGATCAAAACAATTCTTATCTCATTTGCTGCTCTTGTGTTTGTGAACATGTGGAATGTGTTGGAAGATTATTTACCTGAAGGAATTTGGTACATTGGATTCTGGTGGACATTGTTTATGTTAATTAGCCTATCTGGTCCAAGCTGTGTTGACTGAGAGTTACAAGTACTTTTCAGTAGTTAGAAGAAAGTATGATATAGTATAGTATGTATAGCTGTAATACAGTTATAGTATAATAAAGTAATTAATTAGCCTTCTTATAACATGGAGTTCTGCACATCATTCTTCCCAGACGTTGGGCATCATAGCACCGATAGGCAGACAGCTAAGTTTCGGCCCTATGTCACTGCAGCTCCAATCACCCTCTGGGGACCGGATGTGTTGGCAGCCTGGGGGGTACGGATTGGAACGGATTTTTGATAGGGGTCACTGTGCTGAAGGGCACGAAATATCCTATGCTGCCTTTATGGTGGCTAGTGACCAGACCCATCTGGGAGAACCAGTGGCACCTACCAGATGATAAATTAGTCACCCTTCGTGATTTGGTTCAGGACCAGCTTTGGCAGGGACACACTGAGCCTTCTACTGGTCCCTGGAACACTCCTGTTTTTGTGATCAAGAAAAAGTCAGGGAAGTGGAGGCTGTTACAGGACCTCTGGAAAGTTAATGCAGTCATGGAGAGTATGGGGGCATTGCAGCCTGGTATGCCCCCCACGGGATGGGAAATCTTGATAATTGATTTGAAGAATTGTTTTATTACGATCCCTTTGCATCCTGATGACAAACCAAAGTTTGCCTTCTCAGTGCCTTCAGTCAACAATGCTGAACCTGTACAGAGATATCAATGGAAAGTTTTGCCGCAGAGCTGCAAGAACAGTCCGACTATTTGCCAATGGTATGTGGCCCAGGCCTTGTCCAGAGTCCGCAGGCAGTTTCCTGACGTGTATTGTTATCACTGCATGGATGACATCCTGGTGGCAGCATCCCCTCAAGATTAATTTCTGAGGGTACAGCCTCAGCTGTATGCTGCCATGCATTCCTATGGGCTGCAAGTGGCTCCGGAAAAGGTTAAACGCCATCCTCCTTGGAAATATTTGGGGGTCAAGATTCTTTATCAAACTATTCAGCATCAAGAGGTGCAATTCGCAGTCTATTACGACCCTGAATGATGCCCAGAAATTGCTAGGGATCTTCAGTTGGTTACGTCCTTATCTCAGACTGATCATGGCACGGATGTCCCTGCTGTTCAACCTTTTAAAGGGGGACCCGGATCTGAATTCACCTCAGAAATTGACTCCTGAGGCCCGACAAGCGCTGGAGGAGGTCCAACAGGCTCTTTCTGCTCATCAGGTTTATCGAGTAGATCCTTCCATTGATATCACTGTCTTCATTACCTATCCAGACAATCATCCTACAGGTGTCATTGGCCAATGGAATGACAAATGGCCGAATCACTTGCACATTTTGGAATGGGTCTCCCTCTGAACAGAGAGAAGCTGTGAGAGAAGCGGAGAAAAGAATGATCAAAACAATTCTTATCTCATTTGCTGCTCTTGTGTTTGTGAACATGTGGAATGTGTTGGAAGATTATTTACCTGAAGGAATTTGGTAATTGGATTCTGCTGAGTATTGTTTTGTTTCCTTGGCCAATCACACAAAGCTGTGTCCTGACTGTCGGGAGAGAGTTACAAGTACTTTTCAGTAGTTAGAAGAAAGTATGATATAGTATAGTATGTATAGCTGTAATACAGTTATAGTATAATAAAGTAATTAATTAGCCTTCTTATATCATGGAGTTCTGCACATCATTCTTCCCAGACGTTGGGCATCATAGCACCGATAGGCAGACAGCTAAGTTTCGGCCCTATGTCACTGCAGCTCCAATCACCCTCTGGGGACCGGATGTGTTGGCAGCCTGGGGGGTACGGATTGGAACGGATTTTTGATAGGGGTCACTGTGCTGAAGGGCACGAAATATCCTATGCTGCCTTTATGGTGGCTAGTGACCAGACCCATCTGGGAGAACCAGTGGCACCTACCAGATGATAAATTAGTCACCCTTCGTGATTTGGTTCAGGACCAGCTTTGGCAGGGACACACTGAGCCTTCTACTGGTCCCTGGAACACTCCTGTTTTTGTGATCAAGAAAAAGTCAGGGAAGTGGAGGCTGTTACAGGACCTCTGGAAAGTTAATGCAGTCATGGAGAGTATGGGGGCATTGCAGCCTGGTATGCCCCCCACGGGATGGGAAATCTTGATAATTGATTTGAAGAATTGTTTTATTACGATCCCTTTGCATCCTGATGACAAACCAAAGTTTGCCTTCTCAGTGCCTTCAGTCAACAATGCTGAACCTGTACAGAAATATCAATGGAAAGTTTTGCCGCAGAGCTGCAAGAACAGTCCGACTATTTGCCAATGGTATGTGGCCCAGGCCTTGTCCAGAGTCCGCAGGCAGTTTCCTGACGTGTATTGTTATCACTGCATGGATGACATCCTGGTGGCAGCATCCCCTCAAGATTAATTTCTGAGGGTACAGCCTCAGCTGTATGCTGCCATGCATTCCTATGGGCTGCAAGTGGCTCCGGAAAAGGTTAAACGCCATCCTCCTTGGAAATATTTGGGGGTCAAGATTCTTTATCAAACTATTCAGCATCAAGAGGTGCAATTCGCAGTCTATTACGACCCTGAATGATGCCCAGAAATTGCTAGGGATCTTCAGTTGGTTACGTCCTTATCTCAGACTGATCATGGCACGGATGTCCCTGCTGTTCAACCTTTTAAAGGGGGACCCGGATCTGAATTCACCTCAGAAATTGACTCCTGAGGCCCGACAAGCGCTGGAGGAGGTCCAACAGGCTCTTTCTGCTCATCAGGTTTATCGAGTAGATCCTTCCATTGATATCACTGTCTTCATTACCTATCCAGACAATCATCCTACAGGTGTCATTGGCCAATGGAATGACAAATGGCCGAATCACTTGCACATTTTGGAATGGGTCTTCTTGCCCCATCAACCTAAAAAGACAGCATCCCTGCTGATTGACTTGTTTGCCCATTTGATAATCAAATGCCATCAGCAGTGTTTGCAGTTGATGGCAGCTGATCCCGTGAAAATTATTCTTCCAGTGGAGCAGGACACTTTTGAATGGGGCTTCGTTAGCAGTGCTCTTTTGCAAAGCGCACTGCAAAACTTTTCAGGGAAAATTGCTTATCACCTGCCCAGTCACAAGTTGCTGCAGCTGGCAAAAATGACCAGCCTGTCCTTACGGCCAAAAAATAGTCTAGTGCCAGTGCGGGAACCCACCATCTTCACTGACAGCTCAGGAAAAACAGGGAAGACCATTGTTACCTGGAAGGATGAGTCTGGATGGCAAGTGCTAGAAGGCCATGTGTCTGGCTCAGCCCAATTGGTTGAACTAAAGGCTGTTGCTATGGCATTTCTGAATTTTTTTCAGGTGCCTCTGAATTTGGTCACTGAGTTCGCCTGTGTTGCAGACATAACCAAGCATTTGGATTGCTCACTTCTGAAAGAGGTCAATAACACAGTTTTGTTTCAGTTATTGAAAGCCTTGTGGTGTGCATTTCAAACCCAGGTTCATTTGTATTACATCCTGCACATTCGGAGTCACACCACTTTACCAGGTTTCATAACAGAAGGTAATGCCAGGGCTGACAGGTTAGCTAACCCTGTGTGGGTAGCGCCTCAGCCTGACAAAATTGCACAGGCCAAGGAGTCGCATGATTTTTTCATCAAAGCGCTCATACTCTGCAAAAGCAGTTTAAGTTAACGTTGACCGAAGCTCGCGATGTTGTCAGTTCCTGCACTGACTGTCATGGACTTGCTGCACCCTTACCAGCGGGGGTGAACTCCAGAGGCCTAAAGGCCTTGCAGCTTTGGCAAACAGATGTTACTCACATTGCCAAGTTCGGTCAACTCAAGTATGTGCATGTGTCTATTGACACCTTCTCCTCTGCCATGTGGGCATCTGCTCACACAGGGGGAAATGGGTCACGACGTGATTGCCTATTGGAGGATGGCTTTTGCAGTTTTGGGGATACCTTCTTCTGTGAAAACTGAAAATGGCCCTGCCTATGTCTCACAGAAGATGCGGCAGTTTTTACGCTTGTGGGGAGTCTCCCACAAATTTGGAATTCCACATTCGCCAACAGGTCAAGCCATTGTTGAACGCACTCATGGCACTTTAAAGCATGTTCTGGAGGAAAAAAAAGGGGGAATGCCGGGTGAGACCCCACACAGTCGATTGGCAAAAGCTTTATATACATTTAATCATCTTACAGTGCCACAGAATTCAGAGATTCCTGCATTTTGAATAATTTTCTCTCGTTGAATTCAGCAGGTGAGACACACCTGCCTTGAATGAAGGTCTGGATATGGGACCTTGCCACCAATAAGTGGGAGGGCCTGTGCAACCTTATCACTTGGGGCCGTGCGGG
This sequence comes from Pyrgilauda ruficollis, assembly GCF_017590135.1. NCBI lineage: Eukaryota > Metazoa > Chordata > Aves > Passeriformes > Passeridae > Pyrgilauda > Pyrgilauda ruficollis. The sequence continues at coordinate 22,716 of NW_024527011.1, forward strand.
TATGCATGTGTCTCCACAGGTACCGGGGTACGATGGATACCTGCGAGGTGTGTTCGCCCTGATTTGTGACATCAGAAACAGAATGTGGTCAGCAGGCAACCTTCAAATGATGACCAAAGTGCCGACCATCAATCGCAGTCTTCGAACGATGAACAAGACACTGATCATCAACCAGCTGGCCCCTCTACGAGTGGGGAAGGAACATTTTATCTTTTCTTTGCTTCAGGAAACAGATTGTTGACGAATTAGACTGCCTGTGTTACGAGCAGACTAACTGTGGAGTTCGGCGGGAGAAATGCGGCACGCAATATGAGTGATCAGCAAGTCTCAGAAGTTTATTGAATAGGCACACATATTTATAATAGTGTTAATAAGGCTAATGCATATTTCAAAAAACGAGCTCATTATTGGTTAGTTGTTTATCAGTCAACTACGCCTACATTTACATTCTTGTGGCTACCTTGTTGTGGCTTTTCTTATCATTTCTTCATTCTTCCTAGCTAACGAACCTCTCCCACAACCTCATGTTGCGGCAAGGGCACAGTGACCTTGCCGCACTTGGACACTGACTGCTGACTCCTATCCTCGTCTCCTTCTTGCTTAACTAATGGTATTATTCCAGCATGACCTTTGTCAGCTAGCTAACTGTCCACAAAATCCTCTACAACTAACAATGTTTGTTATTAATAGTTACGTTTATAAAATGTTTTGTTATTAATAGTTAAGTTTATGTAGGGAATATAATGGTAGAGAATTTATACTAGAAGTTAGAGATCTCTTTGACTGTTCTGGGCCAATGTCTGATTGAGGTTTTGATTGACAGCTAATAAACCTCTGGAGCTGTGTTTGTTCTCTTGCCTGCAAGGGATCCCGCAGGAGATTACAAACACGGCCTCCTCCTTTAAACAAAAAGGGGGAATTGTGGAGATTCTCAGTTCAGTCGAAGAAAGAACAGAGATAATTTCTCCCAGGCTGAGCCTGGGAATCTTGGAGGAAAGAATTAAAACAATTATCTCTCTTTCTGTAGCCATTGTTTATAGATATGGTTCTCCAGAGTGTGCTATTCATAGTTTGCCAATAGTGTGAGATGTTTCTACTTTGAGACCAATCAAGTATCACCTTAGCAAGTCACATTATAAAAAGACCCGCTACTTTCATTAAACACTTTTGCTTTCTGATCCACCTGAAGACTGGAGTCTTCTTTCCGTCCCTGACTCAACAGCGTCAGGACTACTCATAAGAAACCAAATCAAATTAGTGTTTCAGTCTTTCCTACATAGAAGCACCGGGAGATTTGTGATAGCCCAAGAGAATCAGGCTGTTGGTATAATTTCACATTAGTACAGCCTGTAGAGGTGACTTGTCTATGGGCTCATGATGCTATCAGGTTCTCATTTAAATTTAAAATAGATGCTGCACTTCTTACAACAGCAAAGCCTCATACAACTCACACCAGTACTCAAGCAGCCCAAACCCAAGCTAAACTTGAACCTAAAGTCTATGAAGTAGGCCTATACATAGTAAGGAATGCAGGCCAACAACAACTGTTGTTTAATCCAGAGTAGTCTCTCAAACATGTTGAATTGCTAATGCAAATCAACATATCAGAAATCCAAGCAGCCTGCTCCTCTTTCCTAAGGACATCGTTTGAGTGCTGGACAATGTAGTTACAGAGACAAGTACACCTCAGGGGCAGAACGAGAAGAGATTTAACTGGGATATTAGGGACAGGATTGGGAGTTTTAAATGGAATTGATTCAGAAATATTAATGAACAAGCTGGCTACTGCAACAAGTGATTTATCAAAACTAAAACGGCTCCTACAGTCATCTTGATTGGCATTAGGAAGTAGCCAGTGGCAGGTTTCAAAAGTGTTACCAAAATGGGAGAAGGCCAGGGACCAAGACCACAACTTAATAGTAGAGGCACTTTGTATGGTTCAAGATAATGTGTCTTTAGCTTTCAGTTGTATACAAGCACAGTTATGGATGCAGGCAACAGCAGCCTTGATCATATGGGAAGGAGGTGAAGGTGAATTTTCTGTTGAAATTTGAAAGGTTGTTTGGGACAATGCAATTGATTCTGAAAGAAAATTTCAGTCTTGGTGGACTATGGTAAATTTTACCTATGATCCTGCTTCTAATGTGGCCACTGCCTTTGTGCTTACTATATGTAATGCCGCTGTTTATGTTATCCACCCCATCATTGCACTAGGACTAAACCATGAGAGGACAGTGCTCTATACCTCAGATCATAAAGCATGGGCATGAATGGTGAATGAGAAGTGGCAAACTGTAAACTTAGAATCTTGTGTTACCCGAGAACAACTAGAGTTCATTTGTGAAAGTAATACTATTGATGCTCAAGATGTGTGTCATAATACTGAACAAGGTATTTGCCACTTCAAGATTCATCTAGTCATTAATCAGAAAACTGTTATTGTGTATACTGGCTGAGGTTGTGTATGCTTAAGAACTGCTTGTGCTTTTGTAGAAATAGATAACAAAGATGTAGCTTTGCCTGGTAGAAATCATTCTAATTTTTGTATTTCTAATTTCGTTAAGATTGTCCGGTGTGATTTTTTGTATCTGGCACCAGTGACATCTCACCAGCAGATCAAAACCAATTATACAATGTATGACAGGTTATCACCTACTCTTATATGAATGGACCTTACATTGGTAAGACAATTAATTAAACACCAAGACCTAATTGAAATTTTGAAGAAAATCCAGAAAAATTGAAAGAAAACTCTAATTACTTTCCATCATGATACAGAGGAGATAAGCAGAGTTCTGCAAAGAATAAAACAAGATGCAGATCATCACTGGTGGGATGTAATCTTTGGATGGTTGCCAACTGCAACTGGGATTTTTAATATGTTGTGTCACCCCATTGTAGTTTTACTGATATTAGTTGGGATAAGTCTAGGGTTATCTTTTCTAGTACTCATTTGGAATTGGAGAATACTACAGCGAGTGGCAGTACTAACCTCCTTGTCAAATGTACATGGTAAAGCATTGAGGGCTACATATTATTGTAAAGATTTGCATTAAGTAAAAGAATTTACTCATTTTCTAGAAAAGAGGGGAATGAGACATGGGGTTAGAAATTAACTTGGGGTAGAAATCAATTTCACATAGATGAAGTGTGCTGTTTTAACTTGTTTAGTCTGTTAACTTGCTGTGCTTGCAAAAGCCCGTAGACAAGACAATGCAAAACTGCCCCAAACAAGGTGAAAGAAATGTGTGCTTCCAAGCTGGAGGGAGATAAGAGGGGCCCCTTGGACCTTTAAATGAGAAGCAAACCAAAACTGAGGCTGCCAAGATACCAGGGGAACAGATGGATGAAAACATTCTTCTCAGTGGAAATTATACCCTCAGTACTCTTGCAATTACCCAAGAAGCTCTCTACGGCATCTTCTCTTGCTGACCCCTTACTATAATGTGATATGTATCCACACTTGCTGAAACAAATCATGCCCACTTTGACCTAACAGAAGGGGAATCAGAGCTAGTTTCTGGATTCAACATAGAGTACGCAGCAGGACCCTTTGCCCTCTTTTTCCTAGCTGAATATGCCAACATTATACTTATAAACATACTAACCACTATTCTATTCTTTAATCCAAGCCTCTTTAATCTCCCTCAAGAACTATTCTCTGTAGTACTAGCCACAAAAGTCTTACTTCTATCATCAGGATTTTTATTAATCTGTGCCTCCTACCCACGATTCTGATATGCCCAACTAATGCATCTACTATGAAAAAACTTCCACTTACACTAGCTCTATGCCTGTGACACACCTGCATACCAATTTGATACACGGGCCTACCCCTCTATCTAAGACCCCAAGGAAATGTGCCTGAACACTAAGGGTCACTATGATAAAGTGAACATGGAAGTATACCAGCCCTCTCATTTCCTAACACTTAGAAAAGCAAGAATTGAACCTACACTAGAGGGATCAAAACCCTCCATACTTCCCTTATATTATTTTCTAGTAGGGTCAGCTAAACAAGCTATCAGGCCCATACCCCGAAAATGATGGTTCAACTCCTTCCCCTGCTAATGAACCCCCAGGCAAAACTAGTCTTTATTACCAGTCTCCTCTTAAGAACCACCATTACAACAGACAGAGGACCAGAGAGCTCTCTATGCAAAGACTGATAAGGACTAATTGTAAATGTATATGCATGGACCTATTTTGAAACGCAATGCATATGCAACAGCTTAGGGGACAAAGGGGGGTGCACATGTTCTTTGAGGAGCAATCCCGCATGCTCGGTGCTGAATAAAGATACATACCTACTTAACAACTTTTACAAGTTATGGAGTTTTTTTTCTGCAAATCAGAATGAAAGGGAACAAAACTGGGAAATAATCAAAAACCACCTCCAAGGAGCCTTTGATAAAACCCTAAGACAAGATATCCACTGACTTCACACTCAATTAAAAGATCAGCTCAGAGATGTGCAAACTCTGGAGCAACAAAAGGTGTTGACAGACTTTGAAAATGATCTTGACTAAATTAAAAAAAAATGTTTTCAGGAATAAATTTACGAGTCTGGGTTTTTACTGGATTAGTCTCTTTGGCAGTGATATCTTTTTTAATTTTCTGTCTTGTCCTTTTCAACATAATCAGAGCCGTTAAAGGCACACAAAAATAAGCTGTGGTTGCACTTGCTTTGTCCACGACCCCAAAAAATAGAAAAGGGGGAAATGTTTGGGTAACAGGTGGTGGTGTAAGGAGAGTTAAACAAAGACCAGCATCGGCAGCAACAGCAGCAGCGTCCCTCTGGGCAGCATGTACCTGAGACAGAAGTGGACGAATGAGTTTCTAGTTCAACATAGAACGGTACACTCTTCATGTTCTATTGGCCATGGCTTTGGAGAGAACTGATGTCAAGAGGACAGATTTATTATAGAACTGTGATTAAGCCTGTAAGCTGTGGTTTAGAGATCTATATACATAGCGCTTCTGAATATATCTCAGATTCACCCGCATTTCTGCTGGTGTTTCCCATTCCTTCATGTATCACATTTAGGTGAATCAGCATCCATCCCTGCTGCATTCCCTGTCACCACAGAATTCAATCAGATGCAGCCAGTGACTTTCTACAGCTCATGGTAGGTCAAGTCCCTTACAAATAGGGAGACACTAGAAGCAGCCTTGCTGTATTGCAGCTTGTTATGGCAGTGACAGTGTTGTCTCATTGTGCTTTACCACAGGGTCTGATAAGTGTTTCCATTTTTAACATGCATCTGTCTAGTCTTATAGCTATAAAACTCATGTCACAAACTCACTGTAAAAAGAAAGGAGGAGGGCATTTGTTATCACAGTGTTTGTCTTTTGGAGCAACCAATACACTTTCTGAAGCCCTACTTCCTGGGAAGTGGCTGGACATTGCCTGCTGATAAGAAGTAGAGAACTGTTATAGGTAAAAATGAAATATGCCCAATTCTAATAAAAAACAAAAAGAATTTATTCGTGACCATGATACAGTCCCGACAGCCAACAATCAAACTGACAGCATAACACCCCCGGGAGATAGGCTGGGTGAACATGGATTTGGCCTCTATCGCACCAAATCCCCCTCGTCCACACTGACTGTTCCAAGGGAGCAGTTCTTATACTCTTTATTTTGCCCGCTGCAGAGTCCCTTTGTCTCCTTTTAGAGTCCTTCATATTCAAGTTGGTTCTTTTCTTCAGTCTGAGCTGCACAAAGCCTTCATCTGGGAATTGATCAATGCATTTCCCAGATTCCCAGAATCCTGTATTCAGGTGGCAGGTGTTGATGGCCCTTGCTATCTCAGATGGGTATCTTTCTGGGCCATCATCTTTGGGCATCACTGGATACATGCCTCCGTGAACGACCATCTCCTGTGCAGCTGAGGTTTCCTTCGTATGTAAATGTCATGGTATCTCCTTGCCAGTCTGCCGCGGTTTCACCATCCTGAGAATGAAATACCTACCCCCACCCCCTCCCCCCTGCACAGCCGGTTTGGTTCATATATTTTATAGAAGTCTATATATATTTTATCTGTACGAATTACTAACTATATCCCTAACAGAACTAATCTTTTGTTTTCCATTGTTTCCCTGCACAGCCTTTGCTTTTCTTTATTAAACAGCCTTTATCTCAACTCAGGCTTCATCTGAGGAAAACACAAACAGAGAAACAGAGGATGATGCCCTGGGGGCTTCTTGCTGGCCTAGACTGGTCATGTCTGAGGTGGAGGTAGGGACCACAGCAGTAGGTGGTGGTCAAAAACTGTTCACTGATGGAGGGGCACAGGTAATGCTCATAGAGCAGAAGCACTGCATGCCCAGAGATACCTGCTAGGAAGCCAAGGTTTGCTGTTGTTGTGGTTTGACCCTGGCTGGATGCCAGGTGCCCATCAAAGCCAATCTATCACTTCCCTACTCAGTTGGACAGGTGTTGAGGACTCTCCGTGTGTGGAGACACGAGGCTTGACTCCATTTCAGAAGGCTGATTTATTATGTTAAATATTATATTAAAATACTACATTAAGACTATACTAAAAGAACAGAGAGATCAGAAGGCTACAACAAGAATAGAACAGAATAGAATAACAAAATCCTGTGACTGCTCACAGCCTTGGCACAGGTGGCTGTGATTGGTCATCAATGGAAAACAATCCACATGGACCAATCATGGATGCACCTGTTGCATTCCACAGCAGCAGATAGTAATTGTTTACATTTCTCTCCTGAGGCTCCTCAGCTTCTCAGGAGAGGAAAAATCCCAGCAAAGGATTTTTCATAATATCATAGCTACAGGTGCTTTCTATTAAGCTGCACTGTTGACTTTGTTCCTCCAGTAGCTTCCTGAAACCTGCATGGGTTTTCGTTTTGCATTCTAATAAATAAAATTGATGAAGAAACATTCTCTGGTGCTGAGATCAAGTGCCATGGAGCCCTCATTTCATGCTTTTCAGACTCTGTACCCCTCAGTGTGCTTTTCCCTGCTGCACCATCCTTTGGTAACAATCCCTGCAATTTTGTATCCGTGCAGCTGAGGTTTCCTTCGTATGTAAATGTCATGGTATCTCCTTGCCAGTCTGCCGCGGTTTCACCATCCTGAGAATGAAATACCTACCCCCACCCCCTCCCCCCTGCACAGCCGGTTTGGTTCATATATTTTATAGAAGTCTATATATATTTTATCTGTACGAATTACTAACTATATCCCTAACAGAACTAATCTTTTGTTTTCCATTGTTTCCCTGCACAGCCTTTGCTTTTCTTTATTAAACAGCCTTTATCTCAACTCAGGCTTCATCTGAGGAAAACACAAACAGAGAAACAGAGGATGATGCCCTGGGGGCTTCTTGCTGGCCTAGACTGGTCATGTCTGAGGTGGAGGTAGGGACCACAGCAGTAGGTGGTGGTCAAAAACTGTTCACTGATGGAGGGGCACAGGTAATGCTCATAGAGCAGAAGCACTGCATGCCCAGAGATACCTGCTAGGAAGCCAAGGTTTGCTGTTGTTGTGGTTTGACCCTGGCTGGATGCCAGGTGCCCATCAAAGCCAATCTATCACTTCCCTACTCAGTTGGACAGGTGTTGAGGACTCTCCGTGTGTGGAGACACGAGGCTTGACTCCATTTCAGAAGGCTGATTTATTATGTTAAATATTATATTAAAATACTACATTAAGACTATACTAAAAGAACAGAGAGATCAGAAGGCTACAACAAGAATAGAACAGAATAGAATAACAAAATCCTGTGACTGCTCACAGCCTTGGCACAGGTGGCTGTGATTGGTCATCAATGGAAAACAATCCACATGGACCAATCATGGATGCACCTGTTGCATTCCACAGCAGCAGATAGTAATTGTTTACATTTCTCTCCTGAGGCTCCTCAGCTTCTCAGGAGAGGAAAAATCCCAGCAAAGGATTTTTCATAATATCATGGCTACAGACAGGGAGACAAAATATAATAAAAAGGCCCATGAGTTGAGATGAGGGTAGGGAGAGATCACTCAGTGATTATCATCACAGCCAAAACAGACTGGAGTCCTTCACAGGCTGCAGGTGGATCTCTGTTCCCTCGTAGACCTCCATGGACTGCAGGGCCTCATCTGCTTCACCATGGTCTTCACCACAGGTTGCAGGGGAATCTTTGTTCCTGCACCTGGAGCACCTCCTCCCCTTCCATCTTCACAGATGCTGGTGTCTGCATAGTTGTTTCTCTCCTGTATTCTTACTCTTCTCTGCCTGCAATTACTTCTGCCCAATAACTGTTTCCCCTTCTTAAGTATGTGTCCTGGGGTGACTTTATGATGCTGAATTGTATCCCCATTCATCTGTTTAGCCCAGAAATAAGTTTTGCACCTTTAAGACTGGTTCTGAGAGTGAATGGGTGGTTTTTATCATCTTAGCCATGTTTCCCTGTCTAGTTAAGTGTAGGCAGAAGTCCATAGGGGAGGTCTTCTTAGCAAGAAAAAAAGGGGAGTTGTAGTATCCCATTAACTCCCACCCCCTTGGTCAACCCCCAAGCCCTCAGCCCTGGAAACATCAGTAACTACTTACCATTAGTTAGCCCTCCCAAAGGGAAAAACAGTCTCCCCCATGGACTTGGTGTCGCAACTTCCTCTGGTTTCTCCTTTCCCTGTCACTGGCTTGGCATCCCTGGTGGCCACCACCCTTCCCCTGGAGGCCACACCCCTCTGTCCACCCCTTAGCTCCGCCCCCCCGCCCCTTCCCCTTTATAAGCTGTCTGCTCCACGTGGTTCATCCTCTTTCCTCGGGTTTGTCCTTCAGCTATGGTGTTACTCTGCTGGAATAAAACCTTGCAAAAGAGCCTTTCTTGCCTCTATCGCTGAGCCAGCTGCAGTGAGTATTGAGTGGAGGTTTGACTGCGTTGCCTGAATGTTAACTCAGCTTGCTTTTTGACAGGAGAGGCTTGCTGGGGACAAGGGATAAGCAGCAGCACCTACCACTTTAACACCCACGTTTTTAATTGGCGCTCAACTGGGCCCTGACCTTGAGGCTTTATCTAGCCTTTTGAAAGCGTCTCCATTGGATCTCCTCTGGATTCTAAGTCGCAGTCACTGTTCCAATTCCCTGAGAGAAAAAACCCCAATTTTCTAGGGTATTTCTCTGGGGGCGGCTGACAACCCTCGAGGCTTCGAGGACCAGCCAATTCAGCCAGACCTCCTCTGAGATTTTTTTTCTGGCACACTGAGGTGGTGAGTATAGCCTGGTGACTATCACCTTTTTATATTTTTTTTCTTCCTATTATCTCTTAGGAGGGAAAGGGCTCAATGGGTTCCATGTTATCCACTGAGCAGAAAGTTATTGTTTCCCAATTTCTAATGTCCTTCTCAAATATAATGTTAAGTTCTCTAAGGGTGATCTGAGGGTTCTTTTTCTCTGGGTTTTCAAGTTCTTTCCAGGTGCTACAGCTGAGTTGTCAGAAACCCAGGACATCCCTCTGGATGCCCTGGATGGCTCAAAATCTTGGCAGGGGCTCGGAGACCCTGGCAGGAAGCCAAAGACACCTGGGAATTTGATCTCAACCCATGAAGCAAATTACCAACTCTATATGAAGCATTGCAAGTCACAAAAGTTTAGATAACATAACAGTAGTTGTCTGGTTCCCCTTTCCCCTCTGCCACTCCTCTTTATGTTTCCGCCCCTACATCTGGCTTTCCCACCCCCCTTTCCAACCCTATCCCCTCTCCCAACCCTGTCCCACCCACACCCGGTCGAGTTTCTGTGCCATGCGCCCCATTCTCAGCTACAGTTTCTGCAGTCCCAGGCCCCACCCTCCCCCGTGGCAGAGCCTCCTGCAGTCCCAGTGCCGCCCCCCTTCCCCGAGCCCGCAACCTCCGCGTACCCTGTGTTCCCTCCCTCCTTTCCAGCTGCAGTTTCCACGGTAATGCCAACCCCCCAGCTGCCTGTGGGACCAGCTGTGCCTGCGTCCGTCCCGGCAGCACTTCCCCCTGCACAATAAAACAAAGAAAAGAGAAAAAGGCTCCCTAAAACCGCGGTAATTAGCCCTCTAAGAGTAGTAGCGTGCACGAAGAACCTGGAAAGGAAAAAGGATTGGTAAGTACTTTTCAGGGGCAGGTACAGGGGGATGAATGTGTGTGAATGAGAGGCGGGCTGGTTATCCCAGACCTGCCGAGTGATGAGTTTCCGATGCTGCGTTTTCAACTTTTCGTGAGAAAAGCAGCCAGTAAAGAGATGAAGCGAGAGATAAAAGGAATGAGAGATTCCCCCGGGGTAACTGGGACTGTGTCTCAGGGAGGGGCTGGACCCCTTGGAGGAAATGAGCAGTTTCCTAGCCCAATCCACTAG
>NW_024527012.1:0-1036 GCF_017590135.1 Pyrgilauda ruficollis
CTCAGTCTTCCTGATATTGAAATACAACACTTCCTAGCACAAGCAACTCCTTATTGTCATCTGCCAGAAAAAAATAAACAACAAAAGTAAAATTTTGGCAATAGCAGCAGCTGGAAAGGAGCTAAAAATAAGTTTATCAGTGTAAAACTAAATGGCCTGTACATAGAGACTGTGCTGACAGTGATGAAAATAGTCTACCCTAGATAATTAATATTTAACCAGTTTTTTACCACTTAACATCTCTTTTTTTTTTTTTCTTTCTTATTTCGAGCTTTTCTAGCACTAATAAATGTTCCTTTAAGGTGTGTATCAAAGTCAAGATGTGGAAAACCTGAAATTCTGTTTAGTTCTCTATCTCTTTTAAATATTTTTTAATATTTGCTTTTAGTAATGCATTTATATTTTTGTGGGTTGATCTATGATACCAACAAGTTTTACTCCTAAATTATAATGATATGCTTAGAAATAATTTTATCAACTGCAATTTTTAATTTTTTATGCGAATCATTTCCTGTTTACCTGAATTGTACTTCATCTGCAATGTAAATGCCCAGTCACTGAATATGGATTTCTTCTAGTCTGCCCTTATTACTATCCTTAGCACCTACTGGTGTTTTCACCAAATGGTAATTTTCCTCATTTTTTCAGAACTTTAGAGCTTTCAGAAATATGGTAAATAACAAAGTGACTGTGGCCTTTCACTTCAAGGACAGAAAATAGCCATTCATTCCCAACTTTGGTTTCCTACCTTTAAATCAGTCTGTTGTGGTGATATTGTTTAGTCATTTCTCTTTTCTTGCTGTTGTCTTTTATCATTCCTTTATGAAAGTGTGCCTGCAGAGTATGCTTCAATGCAGTGAAGAACTTCCTAAATTATTCTGATTTCTCCTATGGAGTTAAAATAGCTCATGTTGAGTTTAAGTTTTACAGTGTTACCTGACCTTACCTGCACATATTTGCAAAACCAGAAAAATGCAGAAGGATATCAGCTTCTTTCTTTGTAAATTAATGTACAGGAAAAGAAACGAGATAATTC
>NW_024527013.1:0-1043 GCF_017590135.1 Pyrgilauda ruficollis
GACTGCTTTTCCACCTTGACATTCAGGCTTTTAGCCCATCTCTTCTATATCTCATAATTGGCATTCTGGCCAGTTCATCAGAGACACATTTGTATTTTATTATTTTCTGAATATTAATTTTATTTTGGGAAGTGGAGCAGCTCCAGCTCTCCAGTCTGACCAAGGAGAGCAGCCAGGTTTGGAAAGAACCATCCCTCAAGGATTTCCCTGACACCTTACAGTGAGAGGTCCAGGGGACATCCACCCCATCCAAGTCACAGGGGGGAAACACCTCAGGGAGAGGAATCCTGTAGAGGGAATGGAGAAACAAGGTGATCCCCTACCCACCTGCAGGAGAAGCAGTGCAGGTGATGGCAGCACTGGGATGGAAAAGCTCCCAGCCCCCAGTGCTGGAACTTGCAGGGCTCCAATGCCATGGCAGGGTTTGCAGGCAGGGCTGCCCTGGGGTTGATTCGCCTCTTTGGGGCATGGCCAGGGATGAGCTCGTGCCCTGTGGCATCTGTCCCTGAGAGTGAGATGTCCCCACAGGGAGGAAAGCACAGGAAAGTGTCACTGGCAGGTACTGCTCCCTTGCCCTGACAGGGAACAGAGAATATTTTGATGGGGATCTTCAAACAGTATCTCCAGAGGTGTGAGAAGGGGAAGGGAGATGTTTATTTATAATAAGTCTTTTGGTTCTTTGGGGGTTTTTACTTCTATTGATCTTGGTTATCCATACTCTGCTGGGTTAAGAGGGGAAGGTTCAGGAGATCAGGAGAAAGGCATGTTGATAGAAAAGCTTTTTTTCATTATGTTTTCCATTAATACAGCTACTTTTCCAGCTCCTTGGGGGGTCCTTGGAACCACTCCCAGGTGGGCTGTGTGTCCCACAGATACAAGGCTGTATCAGCAGTCAGATGTCCAACAGCACGGGGACAGCCCAGGCTGCTCCCCACAGCTGTCCCCAGAGCTGCAGGGCAGTTTTAGCATCTCATAGAATCACCACAGGATGGTTTGTGTTGGAAATGACCTCAAACATCATCCAGTTCCACCCCCTGCCATGG
>NW_024527014.1:0-1037 GCF_017590135.1 Pyrgilauda ruficollis
AAGGCAGCTCCTGTTCCAGGCTCTGCTACAGGGCTGATCAGCTGCGGCTGCAGCCAGGGGTGCCCAGGGCTGTCCTGCAGAGCAGGCTCCTGCAGCCCAGGGCGCTGTGCTGGGGCAGGGACTCTGCTGCCTGCCAGGGACAGCTCTCAGCCGGCCCGGGGAGCTGCTCCCAGAGCTGGGGAGAAGCTCTGGGGGGAAGGAGCCACCCTGAGCAGGGCAGGTGCTGCTGCTGAGAGGGGCTGGGTGGGGCAGGGCTGCTCCCAGCTCCACACCAGCCTGGGCACAGCTCTGGAGGACACTTCCCAAAGAATGTAAGCCTGGCATTGCTGGAAAGATCAGGAGCTTTCCTGAGACTGTTTTCAATTGCCTGCTTGGCAGAAGCATGGCAAAGTTGGGGTGATGACAAAAAGATTTTTACTTTCAATACATTTTTTCATATATTCATAGCTCTGTAAATTACTATTGTATGGTTATAAAACTATAAGCCTTATTTTACTCTATTAAGATCTTAATTAACTCTATTAAAATGCTAATACATACGTCTATTACTATAATCCTTAATTAATCCTAGTATGTTTTCTAACTTTCTCTTAGATTTTAGAACAATAATCTGACTATCTAAATCCATTCCTGAAATACTGTATAGTCTTATTATCAAGAAGAGGACTTACAATAAGAACATTTTTATTATTGACCAGAATATAAGCAGTCATAACAAAAAGTGAACACAAAGAAGCCATTGGACCTACTCCAATGGGTTGAGCCAGGGGTGTGTAAGCAGGGCAACTGCATCTCCTATTGGATGTTCCTGTTAAATACCCTAATTAATCAACCTTAATAAATTCTTGAAATCCCCACTGGGACACCTGGAAGGTTCCAATAAATATCTGGTTTTTACTTTACTTTACTGTTCTAACAGCTTTGCAAGAGTTTTTTCTCTTTTGATTAGAGACAACAGGGGAATGAGAGAAGCAGAGCAGGAATTTTAATCCCAGAATGACAAAACATTGTGAGTTGAAAGGGACACACAGGATCAC
>NW_024527015.1:0-1042 GCF_017590135.1 Pyrgilauda ruficollis
GATTTTGGGAGGGAATTTTGGGTGAATATCAGTTAGATTTTGGTGATTGTGAGGTAAATTTTTGGGTGAATTTTGTTTGAATTTTTGGTGCCTTTTGTGTGAATTTTGGGGTAAATTTTGGCAAAATTTCGTGATTTTTATGTGAATTTTGGGTGGTTTTTTGGTGAATTTTCAGTGCATTTTGGATAATTTTGGGGGGAAATTTCGCGTGAAATTTTGGGTACTTTTTGGTGAATTTTGTGATTTTTGGGTGAAACTTTGACTGAATTTTGTTGAATTTTGGGGTGAATTTTCAGTGAATTTTTGCCGATTTTTTCAGTGAATTTTGTGTGAATGCCATTTTTGGGTGAAATTTTGACTGAATTTTGTTGACTTTTCAGGTGAATTTTCAGTGAATTTTGGATGATTTTTGTGTCATTTTTGGGTGAAATTTTGACTGAATTTTGTTGACTTTTCAGGTGAATTTTCAGTGAATTTTGGATGATTTTTGTGTCATTTTTGGGTGAAACTTTGACTGAATTTTCGTGAATTTTGGGGTAAATTTTCAGTGAATTTTGGCGATTTTCTCCGTGAATTTTGATGAATTTTGGGTGAATTGTGGGTGAATTTTAGGTGAATTTTGGATGATTTTTGGGTGAAATTTTGACTGAATTTTGTTGAATTTTGGGGTGAATTTTCAGAGAATTTTTGCCAATTTTCTCAGTGAATTTTTGATGAATTTTTGGGTGATTTTTCAGTGAATTTTTGCCGATTTTCTCAGTGAATTTTTGAGGAATTTTCAGTGAATTTTCAGTGAATTTTTGCTGATTTTCTCAGTGAATTTTTGATGAATTTTTGATGAATTTTGTGTGAATTTTGGGTGAAATTTTGACTGAATTTTGTTGAACTTTGGGGTGAATTTTTGTGATTTTTGGGTGAATTTGCGGTGACTTTTGGGCGGTATTTTTGCCGATTTTTTCAGTGAATTTTGTGTGATTTTTTCAGTGAATTTTGTTGAATTTTGTGTGATTTTTGGGTGATTTTTGGGTGAAACCTTGACTGA
>NW_024527016.1:0-1042 GCF_017590135.1 Pyrgilauda ruficollis
TGTCTCTGCCCAGGGCAGGGGGTGGAATATAGACTTTAAAGTCACTTCCCACCCAAACCAGTGCAGGATTCTGTGATCTTTGCTGCAGCTGATGAGAATTTCTGTGTTACAACTACAGTTGTCCCCCTCTCCACTCTTGGGAGCTTCTGAGTACAGTTTTGAGATTTGTGTTTTTAAACAAAGCACTCCAAGGGGGGTTTTTTTCTGCAACAGGTGAAGCTGAGAGGAATTTTCTCAAACATCTTATTTAAAATGAGGAATACTCCGAGCATTTTTGATAAAGCAAACACTCAGGACTTAATTCCAGGATCAGGAAGTAAATGACCCAGTACAAACATCCTCTTCCACACGTTCCACTAAAAAGGCAGAGTGCCAGTCTGTGTGCCCAGGCTCCTGCTGGGAATGGAGCCTGGAAGCAGTTCAGTGTCTGATTATGAGATCTACAGCTTGGCTCCAGGGCAGTTCAGCCCAAAACCTACCCGATCCAAATCCCTCAGGTGAAGTCTAGAGCTCTGGGAACTCTTTTCCCCTCCCTACAATACACAGGGAAATCTCTAGAGGCTCCTCTCCTGGCAATGGCACAAGCAGCAGGGAAAGGCCACAGGATGTTCTCAGAGGGAGAACAGTGCTCCACTGTCTTGCAGTTTGTTCTGCCAATTCATCAAAGCCTGGGCTTGGAGGGCAGAAAGAAAAATCTCTAATTTCTTGCTGGTGAGGATGCAGAGACTATTTGCTATTGATATTTATGTAGCAGGTGTCCAGAGCAGCAAGAAAAATTCAGAGACATTGCTACTCTTCTTGTTAAAAAATAAGCCAAACACACAACAACCCACAACCCCCCAACCTTCTAAACTGAAAAAGCAACATGGATTCGAATTCTCCTCTTTTTTATTTTGTCAGTGGCAATTTCCCCTGAGCTATGGGTTCAGACTCCTGCAGATTCAGGAAGATGGAGCCATTTGGGGTCTTCCTTAGAGAACTTTCATTGAAGACCTTCAGGCCAGAGCACACTCTGGACCCATCTGTCTTTCTGGGATGTAAC
>NW_024527017.1:0-1042 GCF_017590135.1 Pyrgilauda ruficollis
GGCTGCGGCTGTGGTGGTGCCAGGGCGCCGGCCCGTGCCGGCCGTGTCCAGGGCTGCCTCAACACACGTGTCTCCCCGAGCCCTGTGGAAAACCGCCGCCTCTTGGAAACTCAGCTTTTGTCAGGTTCTCAGGGAAGAGCGATACAAAAAGCCACTGACAAGAGTGCGCGTGTGTGTGGTGCGAGGGTGAACTTTCAATTGAGGGATTGTGGTGCGGCTCTCTTGACCGAGATACGCCCGGCCAAGGAGCAGCATTCCCCCTGAGGGATGCTGGATTTTCCCATCTCCTTGAGCTGAATGGGGCTGGAGGCCCAAGTTGCTGCCAAGTCGGCATGTGTGACCTAAGGCAAACCGTGGTGTTCATTGCCGTGCCCATCCTAAACTGGCATCTGGAGACATGCTGTCATCCCACCTGGGAAATCTGTCTTTTTCACTGCCCGGCTCTTTGTATTTGACACATTTAATCAGATTTTCTTCCCCAGTTTCTGGGCTTGAGACACAAGAAGGAAGTTGTGATAGTAGAATACCTTCTATTTTCCTGTGTGGAAGTGCTTGCATATCGAATCAGATTCAGTAGAACAAGGAAATGTATCTGCAGGAAGCCCGCTGACACAACTGTAATCCATGTTTTGGGTCTCTAATAAATGAATTTTAAAAAATCTTTGAATATAGTTGGGGGTTTAGTGCTGGGACATTTCCTATCTGAGGATTCGTGTTAAGACACTTTCTGGCATGATAGAGCCCCTAGGTGGACTTGTCCAAACACTTGAGTGGGTATGCACGCCCAAATGGAGGCTATTTTTAGGCTGAGCACTGTTATTAGATGGGTAATTCTGAGACCTCACAGCATTTGTCTGTTGCTTACTGAATAGAAGTCCAGGTTACTCACCTTAGGAGATATGCCTTATTATTTTTTACACTTGCTCTTTATTTCTAGAATCTGTAAAAGTGTGAAATATTGCCGATTTTTTGCGCGCTTCAGTTGTAACAGAAATTAAGCATGTTATAGGCAATGCTTTCTAATTGGAATTGCACAGTTAAT
>NW_024527018.1:0-1042 GCF_017590135.1 Pyrgilauda ruficollis
GTTATCACCCCAATGTGGTGGTCACCACCTCATTGAGGTGGTCAGCACCCCAACATGGCGGTCACCACCCCAATGTGATGGTCACCACCCCAACATGGTGGTCACCATCTCAACATGGTGGCAACTACCTCATTGATGTGGTCATCACCTCACTATGGTGGTCATCACCCCAACATGGTGGTCACCACCTCAACATGGTGGTCACCACTTCATTGAGGTGGTCATCACCTCAATGTGGTGGTCACTGCCCCAACATGGTGATCACCATCTCAACATAGTGGTCACTACTTCATTGAGGTGGTCACCGTCTCAACATGGCGGTCACCACCTGAACATGGTGGTCGCCATCTCAACATGGTGGTCACCACCTCAACATGGTGGTCACCACCTGAACATGGTGGTCACCACTTCATTGAGGTGGTCACCCCACCCAAGCATGACCTGCTACCTCATTGAAGTGGTCACCATCTTCACATGGTGGTCACCACCCCAACGTGGTGGTCACCCAAGCATGACCTCACCCAACCATGGCCTTGGTGGTCACCATCTCAACGTGGTGGTCACCACCTCAACATGATGGTCACCATCTCCACATGGTGGTCACCACCTCAACATGGTGGTCACTACTTCATTGAGGTGGTCATCCCCTCAACATGGTGGTCACCACCCCAACATGGTGGTCATCATCTCGACATGGTGGCCACCACTTCATTGAGGTGGTCATCTTCTCAACATGGTGGTCACCACCCCAACATGATGGTCACCACTGCAACATGGTGGTCACTATCTCAATGTGGTGGTCACCGCCCCAACATGGTGGTCCTGGTGTTGGTGGGTATCAAAGGTTGGTGGTCATCGTGGTCTTGGTGGGCATCAAGCCTTGGTGGTCATTGTGGTCATCAAAGGTGGGTGGTCATCGTGGTCAAGAAGGGTCTTGGTGGTCATCAAACTTGGGTGTCCATGATGGTTGATGTTGGTCTTGGTAGTCATCAAAGGTCGGTGTCCATCGTGGTCCTGGTGGTCATCAAGCCTTGGTGGTCAT
>NW_024527019.1:0-1042 GCF_017590135.1 Pyrgilauda ruficollis
TTTTTCCCCATTTTTCCCCTTTTTAAAAATTTTATCCCGGATTTTTCGTCTTTTTTTTAATTTTTTCCCCTTTTTTTCCCCCGGATTTTCCCCCTTTTTAATTTTTTCCCGGATTGTTCCCCTTTTTTTTCCCCCCTTTTTTCCCCCCCTTTTTCCCCCTTTTTTTTTATTTTTTCCCGGATTTTCCCTCTTTTTTTTTTATTTTTTCCCGGATTTTCCCTCTTTTTTTTTTATTTTTTCCCGGATTTTCCCTCTTTTTTTTTTATTTTTTCCCGGATTTTCCCTCTTTTTTTTTTATTTTTTCCCGGATTTTCCCTCTTTTTTTTTTATTTTTTCCCGGATTTTCCCTCTTTTTTTTTTATTTTTTCCCATTTGTTTTTCCCCCATTTTTTCCCCTTTTTTAAAATTTTTTCCCGGATTTTTCCTCCTTTTTTAATTTTTTCCCCTTTTTCCCCCCCCGTTTTTCCCCCTTCTTTTTTTATTTTTTCCCGGATTTTCCCTCCTTTTTTAAATTTTTCTCTTTTTTTCCCTGTTTTTTTCCCCTTTTTTATTTTTTCCCGGATTTTCCCTCTTTTCTTTTTATATTTTTCCCGGGCTTTTTCCCCGTTTTTTCCCCTTTTTAATTTTTTCCCGGATTTTTCCTCTTTTTTTTTTTTTTTTTTTTTTTTTTCCCCCTTTTTTTTTTTTTCCCCTTTTTTTTTCCCTCCTTTTTTAAATTTTTCTCTTTTTTTCCCTGTTTTTTTCCCCTTTTTTTATTTTTTCCCGGATTTTCCCTCTTTTCTTTTTATATTTTTCCCGGGTTTTTTCCCCGTTTTTTCCCCTTTTTAATTTTTTTCCGGATTTTTCCTCGTTTTATTTTTATTTTTTCCAGTTTTTTTACCCCATTTTTTCCCCTTTTAAATTTTTTCCCGGACTTTTCCTATTTTTTTCCCCCATTTTTCCCCTTTTTTAAATTTTTCCCGGATTTTTCCTCTTTTTTTTTATATTTTTCCCAGTTTTTTCCCCCCATTTTTTCAAATTTTTTTCCGGATTTTTCCTCTTT
>NW_024527020.1:0-1042 GCF_017590135.1 Pyrgilauda ruficollis
CACTGAACAGGCTCCCCAGGGAATGGTTGAGAAAATTACCTGTTGATCTTTAGATTGCTTTGTCTGTCCAGCCTGAATTCAATCCTATTTTCAAGAAGGACCAACACTGGCCTCCACAAGAGGTTTGTGAATTGGCATGAGATCCAGGTTCCATCAGCACTAATGAGAGCAGGGAAGGGACAAAACTTGAGTCTTGTGGAAAGTCCAGTTCCCAGATTTCCTAGAAAATAGCTCACTCAGAACTATCCCAATTGCATTTTTGGTATCAACAATTCACTTTAATAACAACCATTAAGGTTAGGATGAGGGGAGGGGGAAATCCTTGTCTGAACAAAAAAATACAGGAGAGTCACTCCTTGATTCTTGTGTTGGGGTTAGGGCTGGGGCTGTTTTACAGGAGAGTCACTCCTTGATTCTTGTGTTGGGGTTAGGGCTGGGGCTGTGCCAGAGAGTGCTCTGGATATTTTGGGGATTTTCTGGCTGTTCCCCCTGAGTTCCTCTGTCCTCAGAAGGTTCAATTTCTATTGTCTTGCACAATGCTACCAGACAGGTTTTTGGCCACTGCAGCATCAGTGGCTGAGTAGAACACCAGGTACTCAAACACCCAGAGAAAACAGGGGGATTCTATTTTTAGCACCTCCCTGAGATCATGTTTAACCTGGAATAAATCAGCAGGGTGTGATTCCTCAAGTGAGCCAGGTCATCTCCTCACATGGAGCTGAGTGCCTGAAAACCTGGAAGCCTTTTGAAAGGCCAGCACTGCACTGTCAGGACTCAGCTTGCTGGTGGGGGGAAAAATTGAGGGGTTAATATTTAACCTCTCATCCCCTTCAAAGTAATTTATGAATGTGAATGAACTTCTTTAGTTTTATGCAGAAGTAAAAAGAATTGTTATATCACTCACTGCTGCAACAGTAAGGAGGAGGGAGGGTTTGAGGGTTTCTCTTTATTATTGTGAAATTGGACAGGTTTATAGGACAGTTTTATTAGTGCTTCACAGGGCCTCTATCTTGTTTCATACCTTTTGTTTGCACATTTCTTT
>NW_024527021.1:0-1041 GCF_017590135.1 Pyrgilauda ruficollis
AAAAAAAAAAAAAAACAGAAGTGCCCACTAAAGATACCCATCAGAAAAAAGTTGCAAGAATGGAAGGCCAAATTAAAACAGGGAGCTAAATAATTCCAGCTTCCCGTACTGAATCAGTTACAGTCCAACTTGGCTCCACTGCATTGTGGTGTAAAGTGTTCTTCCTCTATTCTAGATAAATACGCCTTTCCATTTTAACCAGGACTAAAAGCTACCTTAACCAGCACTAGGTAACATTACACAAATATCATTTTTCAAGTCTTTTGACCTAGCTCTACCAATTTTTCAACTGGAAAGGCAACTGATTCAATCTAAGAGACTACCTTATTCATGTTGAACTTAAGGGAAAGAGAAAAAGGCAATGGTAAATAGGGAAGATAAAGAGAGACAGGGACAAGACTACACATGCAGGAGAGAAGAAAAATAGTAATAGGAATATAACATTGTTCTTCCCTCAGGGTTCTGAGAATTTGGAGCACATTCATAAAGCATCATCTGCAGACACCCATTATATGCTGCCTCTTGTTATAAGAAAACAAAGGTCAAAGAATTCTTGTGCACATAATTTACTGAATTGTGGCCCAAGCTAGGCCATTGGAACCATTCACCTGAATAATGACTGTCAACCAAGTAAAATCCTGCAGGACTGAATTCCCAGCATTGCAATGCGGCAATAAAACGTTTCTTTCAATGTGACCTGTTAACCCAAATAACACAAGATCTACAGCAGATTAAACAGACCACAGCTCCTTAAAGCTAGCCAAGACACCAAGCTGCAGTTCCAGCTGACTTTACTACAGGCTCACTTTAAGGTAGCATAATTGCACTGTGCTGCCAGAAGAAGATCACTGGCTATCCCCTGCTGTGTCCTTTCTACTGTCTGCCTTGCTCTGGGAAAAGCATTCAATTGACTATATGGAAATCCTAGCCAGCAACCTAAAAATAATTATTTTTCAGTTAGATCACTTCTTTGAGTCACCTTTCCATAAGGCTACATGACCAATGTCAGATAACAAATGTAACAGGAACACAGACAGGTGG
>NW_024527022.1:0-4318 GCF_017590135.1 Pyrgilauda ruficollis
AAGGGAAGAAGAGGAGGTTCCACTACTGAAATAACATGAGAACCTAACAAAAATAAAGAACTTGTACAACTACGAAATAGAGCCAAAGAACACGGTAGAAGTTCCATATTTTTAGAAATTTCCTAGAAGCTATTTTCTCAGTACATGTCTTAGTACCCCACGATATTAAAAATATTGCCCACTGCTTTCTTTCCCCACCAGAGTACATGCTATGGGAAAGGCATTGGAAAAGACAATTAAAAACATTATCAGACACCTATGCTAAAGATGCAAATAGGCCAGATTTTACAGTTGAACAGCTGGCTGGGGAAGGGGATTTACAGAAACCCTCCGACCAAGCTAACACCTTACCTAAGGCAGCACTACAAGACTTAGCTATTGCAGCAAAAACCTCCTTACTTCTTACCCCAGATGACTCTATTCCTACCCAAAACTTTTCTAATATTAAACAAGGAGTAGATGAAAGCTTTATCAAATTTGTGGACAGAATTAAGGATGCTCTGAAAAAACAGACAGAGAGCACAGAGGCAAGAAAAGAACTGTTGTGCAAGCTCACTATGAGCAACGCTAACGAACGGTGTAAAACAATTCTGAGGGCCCTACCCTTAGATACAGAACCTACCATAGAGCAAATGATGGAAAGCTGTACACATCATTTGTCCACTGAAAATACAGTGGCCCAAGCAGTTGCTAAGGGTATTGCAGAAGGAGTTTCTGGTG
Organism: Pyrgilauda ruficollis; assembly: GCF_017590135.1. Classification (NCBI taxonomy): domain Eukaryota; kingdom Metazoa; phylum Chordata; class Aves; order Passeriformes; family Passeridae; genus Pyrgilauda; species Pyrgilauda ruficollis. Next base: position 721 of record NW_024527022.1, read on the forward strand.
CATTTGCAGTAGTGGCTTCCAAAGACCAAGCCCACTGCTTTCACTGTGGAGACTTCAGACATTTTATAAAAGACTGTCCAGACAGGTCACCTACCCGAAAACCCCTGTAACACCTACCAAAGACCCCAGAATCAGCAGCACAACCAGCAGCATTTGGGAAACTTCCAGCAGAGTGCGGTCAGGCCCTGCACAAAGACAACAAATCAAAAGCCGTCCAGACCCAACCATGCATCATCCCAGGAGATTCCAGACCACGTGAAGAGGATCCAACATACGGAGCGATACAGATGGGAACCCAGCGCCAGCTGGTAACTGCTCTGTCCATTGACTTTAATAATGAGAATGTTTATCGTGTTCCCACAGGCAAGCATGGGCCAAAAGGTGGTCCTTTTGACATCTTAATTATATGTGACACTCTCCATGGCCCACAGGAAATCTTTGTTGTTCCTGAAGTACAAACAGTGCACTCAGGACAAGAAATCTCTGTCCAGGTGTACTGCATGGACTTACCATTTTTCCTTTCAAGGGGAACTCCGATTGCACAAGCCTTTCTACTCCCAAAGAATCACAGGGAACAGCTTCCTCTCAACCCCACAGCAATCTGGGCACGAGTTGTGGGACCCAGTAAGCCTACCCTTGACTGTGGTCTTACCTGCAGAGGAGAGAAGATCTACCGACCAGGGATGCTGGACACCGGTGCTGACGTGACCATCATCGCCCACTCAGAATGGCCAGAACACTGGGAACTACAACCGGTAGCAGGCATGATTTCAGGGATTGGTGGAGCTACAGTTTCTATGCGAAGCAAGAACAATATCCTCATCAAAGGGACTGAAGGCAAGTTGGCAACCATCCACCCATTTGTGGTAAGGGCCCCCATTACCCTTTGAGAAAGAGATGTTCTATCCCAATGGGGGGCTTCCCTACGTATTCCCAGTCAGGATTTCTAATTGGGGCCACTGAGGAGTGCGCACTACCAGATACCCCTCGGCTTGCCTGGAAATGCCAAGACCCGATCTGGATCCCGGGTCACATCTCACAGTAACCATTTTGGGGAATACACCTCTCATGGAGGCACTGGCACTGTGCCAGTGTCAATCCATGACAATGTACTACAAGCCCTTGTGGAAGAACTCCTTGCCACAGGCCACATCATCGAGACCACCAGCCCTTAGAACTCCTCAGTCTTCGTACTACAAAAACCTGGAACAGACAGGTGGAGGCTCCTCCACGACCTTCGCAAAATCAATAAGGTCATCGAGGGCATGTGCCCCCTCCAGCCTGGGCTGACCTCACCATCGATGCTGCCTAGAGACTGGACACTTGCTATCATAGATATTAAAGACTGTTTCTTCAGCATTCTGCTGCACTCCCAGGATGCTCCACGGTTTGCTTTCTCCATTCCCTCTCTTAACAGAGAGGCTCCACTCAAAAGATATCATTGGCATTTTCTTCCCCAAGGACTAAAGAATAGTCCCACTATATGCCAGTGGTATGTTGCTCACATCCTGTCTCCCATTCGGAACCTATTTCCAGATGCAATCATCTACCATTATATGGATGATATCCTAGTCTGGGCATCAGAAAAAGCTTACTTAGACAAAGCAGTTAAAAAGACTATTGAAACCACAGAAAAGGCAGGATTCGAGATCCATGAAGACAAAATACAGTACACCAACCCATGGACTTACCTTGGATTCCAGATCCGGGAAAGGAACATCACACCCCAGCAGCTCGCCATCCGAGACGACCCAAAAACCCTGAGAGACTTGCACAGTCTGTGCGGATCCATCAACTGTGTACGTCCACTGCTAGGAATAACAACAGAGGACCTAACTCCCCTGTTCAACCTTCTCCGTGGCAATGAAGACCTGGAATCTCCATGCACTCTCACAACAGAAGCCCGAGATGCCATCACCAAGGTCCAAGAAGCCCTGTCTTCACGCAAAGCCCATCTCTTCGAGTCCAGCCTACCTTTGCAGTTCATTATTCTGGGAAAAGCACACCGATTCTATGGACTGATTTTCCAATGGGACACTCAGCTTCGAGACTCTTTATTGATACTGGAAGGGATCTTTACAAACAACCAACCTTCAAAGACAATTACCACCTTCCAAGAAATCATGGCACATCTAATAAAAAAGGCCAGAACTCGCCTCCACTCTCTTGCAGGGTGTGAGTTCACATGCATATACTTGTTATTATCCCTTTTTTTTTTCCTAAAAAACCCTATTATTCCCCTTTCTCAACTCTTACCAAAAACCCCTAACCTTATACCCACTCCCCCATCCTTTGCTTATAGAAAAAGAAAATAAAAAAGGGGAAGGGGGAGGGGTAGGAAAGAAGGAAAGGAACAAGGGAGAAAACCCTAACCCTCCCCTCCCACCATCAAGATAACAAATTTTGCTTATATTCCCTATCAGAAGCCCCATCCCTGTCCAAAGATGAAAAATGTCTCCATTGGTGCTGTCCTCACTGCTGCCTGGATGCTCCTCACTGTACCGTATGCCATCGGCTGGATTAGCCCACAGCCTAGCCATAATGTCTGGGTAACCTTAGCAAGGACATTAAAACAGGATAACATGTGCTTATCCATGGGAAGCATTGATAACCCACTTTCCACATGTCTGATGGGAATTCCCTTCGTAGCAGATGACTGGCCCATCTATAAAATCAGAGCTCCTCCGCACCACAGGTAAGAGACCCAACCTGGTAGATACTTGGGATGAGTGGACAAAAATGTTGCCCAATGCTCTCGAGGAGCCCCAAGAATTGGACCTCTTGGGATCCTCCAAAGCAACATACTGTGTCAAATTTTACTTCAGACATCCAAAAAATAATTGGCCAGAAATTGACCAGACAAAAAACACATACCAAAAAGACGTCACCAATTAACAAAGCCTATAACTATCCAGATCTGTGTAATTACACTGCTCGTGTGATCTCTGTATCCTCTCTCCACCCCAAAGTATTAACCAAGGGAACGTTTCTCATCTGTTTTCACCAAATATGGGCTGGGATCCCCTCGCAGCTCCATAGAGGTCCCTGTAGCCTTGGAAAACTTTCTACCCTCACTCCAAATATCACCTTGTTAGATAACTGGAAAAAAGAAAGTGAATTATAACGCCACAAAAGATCCTATACGGAATTTGATGAAAATTGCGATCCCAAGTTATATGATTGGAACAAACCAAAAAAGATTGCTGTTTCCCTATTCCTACCATGGGTAGCTGCAGCTAAAGCCCTTGGTGAAATAAATCACCTCGCATGCTGGCTCAGTAAGCAAGCCAACACTACATCTCCTGCCCTGAGTGATCTTTTAAAGGAAGAAGAAACCACAAGACGTGCATCACTTCAAAATCGAGCAGCAATTGACTTCCTGCTGCTTGCCCACGGACACGGCTGCCAAGACTTCGAAGGGATGTGTTGCTTCAGTCTCTCTTCACACTCCGAATCCATCCACGCCAACATCCAGAAACTGAAGGGACTTGTGAAGGACTTAAAAGTAGAAAACAACCCAGATTGGGTCAATGACCTTTTCGGTCAATGGGGATTAACAGGATGGGTTGCATCTTTGGTTAAGGGAATGTTGTGGATT
>NW_024527022.1:4636-32999 GCF_017590135.1 Pyrgilauda ruficollis
AAAGTGGAGTTGTAGCAGGCACAGGGCCTGCAAGGCCTCTCTGGCAGTCAGCAGCCTAAGACAGGAAATGCCAAGTCATGATGACTAGTCCAAAGGCACTTAGCAAGCTAAAGAGCTAAAATCACTGATGAGTTATAATCACTAAAGAGCTGATCTCACTTAAGAGCTGAGCTTGCTAAGACTGCCTGTGGCTCTGGAGCCTGCCTGAGGGGCCCGGACAGGTCGTGCTTAATTGGACTTCTCTGTCTTGGACACCCATGGCAGCCGGGGTCAGGGAGACCCCGAAAGACCCAAAAGCTGCATTACCCCTCGGCAGCCTGTTCCAATACTTGACATTCCTTTCAGGGAATAAATTTTTTCTAATATCTAATCTAAACATTCCCTTGCACAGCTTAAGGACATTTCCTCTCATCCTGTCCGTTGTTCCCCGGGAGCAGAGCCTGGCCCCCACCTGGCTGAACCCTCCTGTCAGGGAGTTATGGAGAACCAGAAGGTCCCCCATGAGCCGCCTTTTCTCCAGGCTGAGTTCCCCCAGCTCCCTCAGCCACTCCTTGTGCTGCAGAACCCTCCCTGGCTCCATTCCCTTCTCTGGACACACTCCAGCCCCTCAATGTCTTTCTTATTGTGAGGGGCCTAAAACTGCCCCATGATTCTCATTTGTAGCAGAAGCACTGAAACTCCATAACCTAAATACAAGGCAAAGCTTAAAAATAAGCCATCTGTCTGTATTTCAAACATCAGGATCTGTGTACACACTCATTTCCAGAAAAAGCCATAAAATAGAAAGTTGTCTAGCTATTCCCTCTACTTTTTTTTACACTTAATCTTGTGGCTTCACTAAACTTCTCTGATAACAAGATAAAGAAGTGTTTTTTAGAAATACAAATGGAATTAGATGCTCTCTTTCTCACTGAATTTTAATGGGAGCTCTGCCATTTAAAATTTCCTATGTTATAAATCTTTGCTGAAAAGTAAGGTCAGCTTGACTTATTCCAAAGGACAGATATTGGCAGGATAAGTTGGTAAAGAATAAACTGGTGAGATTCAACTGTAGGTCAAGTATTAAAACACCACCTTTATTCTTGCTTTTCATACAACTTTGGATTTTTTTAATTGTTGCCTTAATTTTTTTAAATAATAACATTAATAATATTAAGTAGTATTTTAGACAGTTACATTCTTGCTCTGAGGCACCTCTTACCATTAGAGTCCTCCACCTCTTCAGCAGAAGTGTGTTTCTTGGAGGTGCAGTAGCCAAGTGAAGCTGAGAGGCTGACAACATGGGGTTTTGGTAGTATCAGTGCTTTCCCATGCACTCTCAAGGAATGCTCTTTTAGCTGGTTGACTGTCATGGTGGAAAATGTGCAGGAAGAACATTTGTAGGCATGTTCACCTGGGTAAGCAAAATACAGGCAAGTCATCAGCTCACAACATAAACAAAATGGGATCCGCATTCTTTTCCTGCTGAATTCAGCAGTAAAATTCCTATAGCCTCCTTCAGTGTAAGACTTATTCCAAATAGAACAAGCTATGTGCCTCTCCCTGTTGAAAGTCTGAAGTCTGCAGGTATGGACACCTGCTTTGGGACCAAAGTCTTGTTTTTTGACAACTCTATATCCTTCTTAAATGACTGATGCAAGAAAACAAAGACCAGACTCTTAGCATGCCTGTGTTGCATGGTATAAGAAGAGAAGTCTTGGATGAAAAAGGAGCCCCTTGACTAGAGTATTTCCAAATTTCTTTGGGAGGAAAGCAAGGGTGAAGTCCTCTGTGTTTTTCCATGCAACACATCCAGAGTCATTACTAAGTAAACCAGGAGACTATAAAATGTTAACTAAGGTTCTTAAAAAAACAACAACACAAAATACTAAAAGCCAACAAACTCCCTGCACTTAATGCGAGCAGGATCCCATTTTCCTTGTATGAAACCTGCTTCCAGGTAGGAATGAGCTCCATAGAACAAGTAACTAAGTCAAAGTTGGTTTACTAAAAGAAGTGGACATGGCAATACCAAGAGCAGTGCATATTTATAGGGCTATAGGAAAGCATATTATAGAAAAATATTAAAATAAGCGAAAGAAGAGAAATAACACCTGAAAGAAAACGTGAAATGTCCAGTGTAAGTGATGGGATGTTATATGTGTGGTAAGTAATTGTTCTGGAAGTGCTGCTTCCAGGTAAAAGGGCTACACTGACTACATGGAAGTTGCACATAAAATTACAAAACTAATACAGGAGTGACATATTCATGAACACTAATGGAAGGATAAGAACTCTGGTTATGAAAGAGGCAGAAAAATGTTTTCCATTTCTCAACAAATTTAACAAACAAGGTTCTAGAACAGAATGGTTTCAAACATCAGAAATAAAGGAACAAAAAGAGAACAAGAGAAAAAAAGTATCACAGCCAGTCATAACAAGCACATAGAGATTAGCAATCATTCTACATCAAAATACCTCCCCCCAAAACACCTATGCTAAGCACAGACAAAATACAGACTCTTAGAAACCCACATTGGTGTATCTGAAAAAGATCAGTCTGAAATGTTGAAACAAAATGTCACACGTTTTCAAATTACATTCTGCACCTGAATATTATTAACATAGAGGTATCATTAGTTAACAAAGATCAAACAAATGGTTTTCATAAAGCATATTTGATGGACTGATTAATATGAAAGTGTTTATGGAAAAGTACAGGTGGAATAGGACTTTGCTGCAATTTGATACAATACTTATGGAGTTGTTTGATCCTGATTTATTGAAGAAGGTGATGCGGATGGAGGGGCCAGTTTGTTACTGCAACTCCAGTGTTAGTGACATGTAAAAAATGTGAAAAAAATATGATAAAGGTGTGAAAAAAGTGAAATAAAAATACATTGTGCATTTAGTCAGAAATTACAAGTGTTGTTAAGAAAGTTAGAGGAAGCGTAAAAGTAAGAAATTATGTCCTGCAAGCATTCATCAAATAGCAACATGGTAAGAGTCCATGAACACATCATAACCAAATGGAAGACAAAGTGCATCAGTGTTCAGACGATTCCCCATATACTTCAACTGTCTCATTTGGCAACTCCTGAGGACCAAAACTAGGCCACAACACATTGTATGTTCAAGTCTTAGACTGCAATTACCTCAGTGCACTGGAGATGCAGTCTGAAGAAGCCCCCTCCCAAAAAGGAACCAAAATTGCCAAAACTGTGAGCTGTTGCGATTACAAGAGTAAATCTTGATATATTGCCTACCAGATATCTCATTAAAAGTAAGGTTTAAGGATTAATCAAGGTATGGCCTTGATATAGGAACCAGAGGTGCAAAAGTTCAAGTTGTGCAAGGGGTTTGGAGGAATAAATGATCCTGAAGCTAGACATGAAGGATCTTCCATACACCAGGTTGCTGCTTTCATGTGAGAAACACAATTAATAGATAACCTGGTATGATAGCTACTAGTACGTTGAAAATTGTATGGAGTTGTTCCTTTAAGGGTATCTGGTCAAGGGCCTTTTTCAACACAAAAAAAAGGTAATAAGAAAAGGAAGAAGCCATAAACAAGAGCATTCAGGGACACAAGCCTGGCCAAAAATAAGGGAATCCATGATGAGAAACAAACCTGATCAATCACACTAAGAGTGTGAGAATATTTATTCCAGCAAGGTTATCTGATCAGGGACGTTGTCAATTGAGAAACCAAGGGGGAAAGGGGGAAACCAGAAACTAAAATATACAGAAACAGACCTGACAGAACAAACATGAAGACAGTGACAAAGAAATACACCTGACCAGTCACACTAATTGATGAACTACCAAGAAACCACAGGCTCCACTTACAGGAAGATCAACCTGGACTTTACAACTGATAAGACTGAAAACCAGAAGGGATCTTGTATACTGAACTGGGAGGTGTGCAGGAATCCATAGAACTATGTAACTCATGAGAGGACAGAGGGGTAAGGGAGAGCAGGGAGGAACAAAAAGGGTGGTAGACAGAAAGTGGTATAAAAATGTTGCAGTTCATTTGAGGGGGCTCCCCGGGGAGTCCCCGGAGGGCCCCCTAAGCTGTATGTTCGCTGATAACAGCCAGCAGCCAAGGAGACTCCACATGGCTTCTGAGGGTGCTAATTAGATGAAGGTTTATTGGAGGTCCCACCCCCAGGAGCAGCATGGTTTCTGAGTGGGAAGGGGGGAAGGGGGAGGGAGGGGGAGAGAGGGAGAGCTTAGGGAGAAAAGGGCCAAGAGAGGAGTCTCGTCTCCCTCGCACAACTTAGCAGGGAGATTCAAAGTGGGCGTGGAATAAGACTTGGGCCAATGGGATTACAGATACATGATCTGGGAGCAACCCTTGGATATACAGGATTTTAGAGGTGGAATCCCAGTTTCAGACATGGACACCTCTTAGCTATCGCACTGTGTAATCTCACTCTATCCTGCATATATGTGTGTTGTAGGGACTAAGTACCAGCTACTGATGAGATCTGTGTGAGTGGAATTTGGTGCCAGTTACTGGAGTCAGAGTGGGGGTGCAGATGGCACTGGCCTGTGCTGTCATATACTGGTGCAAGTAGCAGTCTTTAACCTCCAGTCACTAGGGTGGGAACAGTGTGTGTCTTGACAACCAGCTACTGGGAGGGACTGGTGTGAGAGAGGTGAGCAAGAGGCTCTGCATCAGTTCCTGGAGCGGGTCACAGCCCATGTGACTGATGCTAGGCTTCCCCAAACTGAGCATGCGTGGGGAGGGGTGGTGATATATTTGCTAGCAAACTTTAAGCTGGACTAGCCACTGGTCCTAGTGGTTGGGCAGGAGGAAGTCCTGGACTGGAACTTCTAGAGGAGGCCGGTGCTTCTAACATCCCTTAACTCTAGCTATTATGCATAAACACATTTTATAATAAATGGAGTTTGACTGTTCCCCAAAAGGTAATGGACATGAAGAGTCATATGACATGAAGACACCTGGATTTTTACAACTGCCAGAGAACTTTAAACAAAGGTATGGGCATAATGCACATCCATAAGAATAAATAAAATAACAGAATATCTACAAGAGAGAGACAAAAAAACCCTTTAAACTAACAAAAAATCACAGAAGCACTGTATTACTGGAAGGCTGATGAAAAATATCCACAAGGTTATTATTCCATAGGATATATTGCTAAAGAACTTACTGGAAACAAAACAGGTAAAAGAGAGACCCAGAGAGAAAGCTATAAAGAAGGAGAAAGTTCTAAAATGAGAGAGTAAGCAAGCATCTGTCCAAGACACAGCATGATCCCAATTCAGAGTAGACCTATGACACAGAGACCACATCCTCTGAAAAAGTGTGCATGACAAAGAAACTGCAAAAGAGCGTGTGACTGGCCCAGAGAGAGACCACATGCAACCCAGAGAAAGAGACACATAGAGGAAGAAAGAGCATGTGATCCAAAGAGAGAGTGTGTGTGGACCCAAGAGAGAGCATAGCATGGAGAAAGGAGTATGACCAAGACAAATAGAAAGCAAACGTGTCCCAGAGAGAACATAAGCACAGCCCAGAGAGACAGTGTGAACTGGATTGAACACAACCTGAAGAAAGATATAAAGTGCATGCGACCCAGAGACAGACACAGAGAAAGTATGAGACAGAGACCCAGTGAGAGAGAATGTGGATGAGAGGAAGAGAGAGGGGGTGTGTGACCCAGGCAGACACAGAACATGACCCAGAGAGGAAGTGACCGAGATGAGAATGTGACCAAAAGCATTACCCACAAAGACTGAGACAGAGATAACATGTGATATGGGGGAGAGAGAGAGAGAGCATGATGGGGGAGACAGCATGATGGGGGGGAAGGGGCATGATCCAGAAAGAGAGAGCATGTGTGACCAACAAAGAACAGCCCATAAAGAAAGAGCATGTGAGTCAGGGTGTGTGTGTAACTTAGGGAGCAGTAGTGTGACCTAGAGAGAGCAAGAGCCAGAAAGAGGAAGGGAGGGAAAGCATGTGAGCTCGAGGAGGGGGACACCCATGGCTCAGAGCAAGTGAGAGCTTGACCCAGAGAGAGAGATGGCAGATATAGTCCAGTAAGAGTGGGTGTAGCCCAGAGAGAGAGAGAGTGCGCATGGCCCAGAAAGAGGAATGGCTCAATCCAGAAAAAGAGAGAGAGCAACTCACAAGGGAGGGGGGGTCCAAAGGGAAAGAGAGCTTGAGAGAGAGAACTTGTGTGACTGAGAGGGGTAGGGGATGATTGACAATAAGGAAGAGAAACTGAGGGGGAGAGGGAACCAAATGGAGGAAGAAACTAATTGACTTACCAGCATGAGCTTTGAGTATATGGGTTTTCAAGTGGCTGTTGTAAGACTTGAATGGACAGAGCTTGCAACAGAATGGCTTATGGTGTCCATGATGAGTCTGCATATGGCGATCCAGACTGATCAAAAGACAGACAAAAGGAAACAAAATAGTAAATAATTTTAGCTATTCCTTCAGATGCAAGCCAAAAATCTAGTAACAGAAATAAATTTTAAATAAGAGCAGGCTAGGCTCAGCTATCTTTCTCATGCTAGTTCTTTATATCCAACAGATCTTCTTATAGAACAAGGCAGAATCTAATCTGAGGAAGAAAGAGATCTGTGATCAATTTTATCACACAGAATGCAAGCCACTTAAACTCAATAGGGTAAAATTACTATCAATCAAATTATACCAAATCTAGACTATCGAGAGAGTTACTTAGAGGATAAAGGCTATTTGAGGAAAAAACAAAAACAAACAAGAAAGAACCCAAACTGAACAATAAAAATACTAGTAAAGGATTTTTCTGTGCAGTGTTTTTTACGAAAATATGCCCCGTTTTCTTCTCCTAAGTTAAGGAAAATATTTTTCTAGCTCTACTGAAGAAATCTTCATTTGGTTACAGCAGCAAAAGCAGATTAGACAGCATACTCTGGGGGGAAGGTACCAGCAAGCTGTCTATAGTCAATGATTTCTAGGAGTAAGAGGTGGCAGTTTCAGATGTAATGGACTGGGAGACCCTGCATGAAGCTCAACAACAGAAGAATGGGTGAAAAAGATCAGATGGTATCTTTCTGCAGGGAAAATCTGCAACAGGAAGTTTGACATTGAAGAGGGTAAGAATTCATCACCCATCTCCATGGCTTCAGATCAGGATGGAGACATTTCCAATACAGCCTTGTCTTAATTTATGCTTTGTGATATAAGAGTAGTCTGAGCCTGTTCATGTGAAGCAGTGAAACAACAAGAAGGTATGGAAAAGTTTGGAGAGGGTTGGTTTATTTATCATCCCTCCAAAACACAATCCTAATAGTTCCAGGCATACTTTAGCTTTATTTCCTATTCATTGATCTGAATTGTCCTGTTTTTTGGGGGTTTTTTTCCACTGAATAGCAAGATCTGGATCAAACGGAATCTACTCCAGACCCTCACACTACAGAGGGTCTCACATGATCTTTAGTTTCACACTGACAGAGCCGGAGCCAAGAAAATCCCTGTTTATCAGTGCTAGCACCAAAGTTTGTGTATACAAAGATATAATGATAGCAAAACAAAAATCCAGACCATATATCCAATTTCAGGGTTACTTCATAGAAACATTATATTATCATAAATCTAACAGGAAATTTGTGGTAAGTTAATTTTTTCCCCATTTCTCTGGAGTACCAGTATGTCTCCTAAATAAGAGTGAACATTTTTGGTCAGTATTCCATTAAAAACACATTTTAAATAGATGATAGAAAATGATCTGGTATAAACTCAAATCAGATTACCAAATATGTATAAAATGCATATCTCAAGCTCAACACTGACTGGAACAACTACCCCTGGCATATCAGAAGCTTGTACTCAGAGCTCCTGAGGAAGAATGCAGCTTTCCATGTTACAAGCAAGTTACTGCACTGAGCTGTAAGAGGAACCCCTTCTTACCCTCTCAGCTACCTTTACAGAATAGGTATGAAGCTCTGAGTACAGTAGATGAAGGAGATGAGATAGAAGAGGAGGAACCTGTGCAAGCACTCTCATCAAGGTGAGATCAACCAATCCCTCACATCAAGACCTGCTTAATGCACTTGACCAGTGTTGAAAAGAAACAACAGCAAGTAATATCTGAGTACAGTAGATGAAGGAGATGAGATAGAAGAGGAGGAACCTGTGCAAGCACTCTCATCAAGGTGAGATCAACCAATCCCTCACATCAAGACCTGCTTAATGCACTTGACCAGTGTTGAAAAGAAACAACAGCAAGTAATAGTCATTGGTGACTTTCTCCTGAGCCAAATGAGTCTCCATCGGCAGACTGGATTATCTTTTCAGGGAAGTTTGCTGCCTCCATGGGCCCCAAATCAGAGATGTAACCAAATCACTGATGAGCTCAGTACAGCCTTCAGACTATTACCTACTCCTTCTCTTTCACATGGGTACTAATGACATTGCAACAAGAAGGCCAAGGTCAATCAAAAGAGATTTCAGGGCCCTGGGAAGAATGCTAAAAGATTCAGGAGAAGAGGTAGTGTTTGCCTTGATTCTTCCAGTAATAGGGAGAGTCAATGGAAGAAACAGGCATGTCCAAAACATCAATATCTGGCTCCAGGACTGGTGCCTCCACCAGAGCTTTGGTTTTTATAACCATAGAAGAGTCTACAAGACACAAGGTTTGCTGAGGCCTGATGGGATCTACCTGCCCTGATGGGGGAAATGCTTCTTTGCTCATAAGCTCGCAGGACCAATTGAGAGGACCTTACACTAGAAGTGATGGATAAAGGGGATACCATCAGAAGAGCTGAAGCTAAGCCAAGGGTTGGCATGGCATTGTCTGAGAGTGGCAATGCTAGTGAGAACATTTATGGTCCTCCAGGGAGTACTGGAGCTGTAGGCGCATATCTGAAATATTGACTCCCTCAAAAGCAGAGAGGCCCTGCAGAGAGACCTTGACAAATGAGAGTGCTGGGCAATCACCAAATGTGTGAAGTTTAACAAAGACAAGTGCCAGATTCTGCACCTGAAATGGGGCAACCCTGGATGTACTGACAGACTGGGGAATGAAAAGCTGGAAAACACTGCTGTGGAAAGGGACCTGGGGGTCTATATGAGGAGCAGCTGAAGTGACTTGATTTGTTTGGCCTAGAGAAGAGGATACTGAGTGAAGACCTCATAGCAGTCTACATCTTCCTTACGAGGGGAAGTGGAAGGGCAGCACTGATCTCTTCTCTCTGGTGACCAGTGACAGGACCTGAAGGAAGGACTGGAGCAGTGTCGGGGAGGCTTGGGTTGCATATTAGAAAAAGTCAATGTGGAAAAAGGCCAGTGTCATGTCCATCCACAAGAAGGGCTGGAAGGAGGATCCAGGGAACTAAAGGCCTGCCAGCCTGACTGCAGAAATAATTTCTTCCCAGAAAGGGTTGTCCAGCATTGGAATGGGCTGCCCAGGGAGGTGGTGGAGTCACCATCCCTGGAGGTGTTAAAAAACCGAGTAGATGGAGCACTTAGTGATATGCTTTAGTGGGCATGGTGGTGATTGGTCAAAGGTTAGACTTGATGATCTTGGAGGTCTTTTCCAACTTTAAGTATTCTATTATTCTAAAAGAGAAGGACTTGTGGGAGATGTGATGGTAGGTGGTTGTCTTGGCCTCAATGATCACAAAATGGTTGTTTAAAATTTTCAGTGTAATGAGAAAAAAAATGTCAGCAGAGTTGCTACCTTGTATTGCAGAGAGCAAACTTTAAGCTATTCAGGGAGCTACTTAGCTGTGTCCCCTGAGGGTCTGCTTTTGAGAGCTTGGGGTTCATGAGTCCTGGTCAGTTTTTAAGAAGCACCTTTAAAAAGTACAGGAGCAGGCAATTCCACTGTGTCAGAAGTCAAGCAAATGGGGCAGAAGACCAGCTTGGCTGAACAGGGAACTCCTCAGGGAACTCGACAGGAAAAACAAATGCTACGATCTCTGGAAGCAAGGTCAGACTTTGCAGGAACATTACAAACCTGTGGTTTGTATACGCAAGGAGAAGGCACAAAAACCTAAAGCTCAACTACAGTTGAAACTGAACAGGGTAGTGCCAGACAAAAATGAAAGGTTTTTTTAAGAACATTAATAGCAAGAGGAGGTCTAAGGATAACAGAAGCATAGAATCATTTAGGGTGGAAAAGACATCTAAAGTAATTGAGTCTAACCATTAAACTAAAACTGCAAAGCCCAGGGACCTGGGGGTCTATATGAGGAGCAGCTGAAGTGACTTGATTTGTTTGGCCTAGAGAAGAGGATACTGAGTGAAGACCTCATAGCAGTCTACATCTTCCTTACGAGGGGAAGTGGAAGGGCAGCACTGATCTCTTCTCTCTGGTGACCAGTGACAGGACCTGAAGGAAGGACTGGAGCAGTGTCGGGGAGGCTTGGGTTGCATATTAGAAAAAGTCAATGTGGAAAAAGGCCAGTGTCATGTCCATCCACAAGAAGGGCTGGAAGGAGGATCCAGGGAACTAAAGGCCTGCCAGCCTGACTGCAGAAATAATTTCTTCCCAGAAAGGGTTGTCCAGCATTGGAATGGGAAAAGTCAATGTGGAAAAAGGCCAGTGTCATGTCCATCCACAAGAAGGGCTGGAAGGAGGATCCAGGGAACTAAAGGCCTGCCAGCCTGACTGCAGAAATAATTTCTTCCCAGAAAGGGTTGTCCAGCATTGGAATGGGCTGCCCAGGGAGGTGGTGGAGTCACCATCCCTGGAGGTGTTAAAAAACCGAGTAGATGGAGCACTTAGTGATATGCTTTAGTGGGCATGGTGGTGATTGGTCAAAGGTTAGACTTGATGATCTTGGAGGTCTTTTCCAACTTTAAGTATTCTATTATTCTAAAAGAGAAGGACTTGTGGGAGATGTGATGGTAGGTGGTTGTCTTGGCCTCAATGATCACAAAATGGTTGTTTAAAATTTTCAGTGTAATGAGAAAAAAAATGTCAGCAGAGTTGCTACCTTGTATTGCAGAGAGCAAACTTTAAGCTATTCAGGGAGCTACTTAGCTGTGTCCCCTGAGGGTCTGCTTTTGAGAGCTTGGGGTTCATGAGTCCTGGTCAGTTTTTAAGAAGCACCTTTAAAAAGTACAGGAGCAGGCAATTCCACTGTGTCAGAAGTCAAGCAAATGGGGCAGAAGACCAGCTTGGCTGAACAGGGAACTCCTCAGGGAACTCGACAGGAAAAACAAATGCTACGATCTCTGGAAGCAAGGTCAGACTTTGCAGGAACATTACAAACCTGTGGTTTGTATACGCAAGGAGAAGGCACAAAAACCTAAAGCTCAACTACAGTTGAAACTGAACAGGGTAGTGCCAGACAAAAATGAAAGTCTTTTTAAAGAACATTAATAGCAAGAGGAGGTCTAAGGATAACAGAAGCATAGAATCATTTAGGTTGGAAAAGATGTCTAAAGTAATTGAGTCTAACCATTAAACTAAAACTGCAAAGCCCACCACTAATCCATATCCCCAAGCGCCACATCTATGTGACTTTTAAATCCCTCCAGAGATGGCAACTCCACCACCTCCCTGGGCAGCTTGTGCTGTGCCAATGCTTGACAACCCTTTCCATATAGAAATTTTTCATAATATCCAATCTAAACCTCTGCTGGTGCAACTTAAGGCCATTTCTTCTTATCCTATTGCTTGTTACTAGAAAGAATAGACCGACTCCCACCTAAATACAACCTCTTTTCAGGTAGTTGTAGAGAGCAATAAGTTCTCCCCTGCACCTCCTTTTCTCCAGGCTGCGTCTCCTCCAGCTCCCTCAGTCACTCCTAATCAGACTTGTACTCTAGACACTTCACCAGTCTTGTTGCCCTTCTTTGGACACACTCTAGTGCCTCAATGTCCTTCTTGGAGTGAGGGGCCCAGAAGTGGACACAGGATTCAAGATACAGCCTCACCACTGCCCAGTACAGGGGTACAATCACTTCCCTAGTCATAGAATCATAGAATGGGTTGGAAGGGACCTTAAAGATCATCTAGGTCCACCCCTCCTGCTATGGGCAGGGATGCCACCTCAATCGGGTTGCTCAGAGCCCCATTCAACCTGACCGTAACACTTCCAGATATGGGGCATCCACAACTTCTCTGTGCAACCTCTGCCAGTGCCTCTCCACCCTCACACTAAATAATTTTTTACCTAACATCTTATCTAAATCCCTCCTTTTAGTTTAAAACCATTACATCTTGTCCTATCATTATCTGCCCATGCAAAAAGTCTCTCTACCTCTTTCTTATAAGCCCCTTTTAAGTACTGAAAGGTTGCAGTAAGGTCTTCTCACTCTTCTCCAGGCTGAACAACCCCAGCTCTCCCAGCCTGTCTCCATAGCAGAGGTGCTCCAGTCCTCTGATAATCTTGGTGGCCTCTTCTGGACTTGCTGCAACAGGTCAATGTGCTTCTTGTGCTGGCAGGCCCAGAGCTGGACACAGCACTCCAGGTGGGGTCTCACCAGAGCAGAGTAGATGGGGAAAATCACCTCCCTTGACCTGCTGGCCACACCTCCTTTGATGAAGCCCAAGATTCAATTGGGAGTGTCTGTGTTTATCAGGTTGGGAAATGGAGACTACCAAGATGGTAGAGGCTGGAAACTTGTGATATCTGGCACTGGGAGGATGGGTCGTGCTTTGCCAGCAGAACTGCAGCAGAATAGGTTCTATAGTTCTGCATCTGATTGCAGATGAGGGGCTGGGAGCTCTTGGGGAGTTTAGGGAGGTCTCCACTGATCAGAAGAACAGTCCTGCAGAAAGGGATCTGGGGGTACTGGTCAGCAGCAGGCTCAATATGAGCCAACAGTGAGCCCTGGGAGCCAAAAGGATAAACCTCATCCTGGGGCACATCAAACACAGCAGAACCAGCTAGTCAAGAGAGGTAATGATCCTGCTGTATTCAGCATTGGCATGGACTCACTTTGAATACTGTGTGCGGTTCTGGCCCCCACAATTTAAGAAGGAAGGTCCTTGAATTGCCCCCAGAGGAAGGCAACCAAGCTGGTGAAGAGGCTGGAAGGCATGTCCTGTGAGGAGCAGCTGAGAACTCTGGGTTTGTCTAGTTTGGAGAAAAGGAGGCTGAGGGGTGACCTCATGGCTCTCTATACAGCTTCCCAAGGAGGGGAAGGGGAGAGGGAGGTGCTGAGCTCTTCTTCCTGGGATCCAGAGATAGGATTCATGGGAATGGTTCAAAGTTGTGTCAGAGGAGGTTTAGACTTGACATTAGGAAACACTTCTTTACTGAGCAGGTGGTCAAACCCTGGAACAGTCTTCCTGGAGAGGTGGTCAATGGCCCAAGCCTGTCAGTGTTTAAGAAGCATTTGGACTATGCTTTAACAGCATTCTTTAACTTTTGGTTAGCCCTGAAGTGGTCAGGTAGTTGGATTGGATGATTATTGTATGTTCCTTCCAAGTGAAATATTCTATTCTATTCTATTCTATTCTATTCTATTCCATCCCATCCCATTCCATTCCATTTTATGTCTGGGGCTACAAGGAATAGCTGAGGCTTCTCACTGAGGATGAGGCAGAGAAAAACTGTCTCCTTGCCTACAGGAGGTGTGCACTGGTTGAAGAGCTGTGTTACCATGTTAAAGGAGCTACAGGAGGTCAGACATCTGCACAGCATCAGAGATAATGAGAAAAACATTCTTCTCAGAGATCCTGCACAGACAAGAGCCCAAACTCTGAATTGTACTGGAGAGGCAGCCAGTGTCTATCAGGTTGGGAAATGGAGACTACCAAGATGGTAGAGGCTGGAAACTTGTGATATCTGGCACTGGGAGGATGGGTCTATATTTGAATATGCATTTGCAGCACTATAATTTCACTTTTGCATATGGGTTGGAGAAAAAAAAAGGAAAAAAGCCCTCACACCTTAAGAGTCTAAGAAAGCAGAAATGTAGCCCAGAACAGCTGAGGGAGAAGCTCCTGCTCATAAATCAAGTATTTCAGTCATCTGTGATAGCAATTCCTTTGTGTCAAATAGGAAATGAGAATTAAATAGTTTTTGTGCCCCAGATGAAGAGCAGAAGAAAGTCAAAACATATTAAAGTAAATAAAATGTGCTGCAGAAACATGAAAAATTAGATTAGAATGTAATGTTTAACTGCTCAGAATGTCCAGTCCAAAACCCATTTGTCTCCATGGGAGCCCTCTATGGGCTTTCAGTTAGGCCTTAATATCAAATACAAAATGCTGCCAGTTCACAGAATTCTTACCTTTACTGTAGGTGACACAGAAGAAACATTACCATACTGGACATGCTTACGGAGATGATTACAGATGGCTCGGAGCGTTTGATGAACTTCCACACAAAATTTACATTTGTAGCCTACTACTTTCCTCTCCTTAGGGTTTGAAGCATTTTCCAAGTGTCCAAAAGCCTATTGAAGCACACAAGTATTAATCAGTTACATTAATGTAATACTGAAACATGCTTTGAATATCGCACTTTTAGGAATATACTCAGACTAGTGAAATAACCTTTCATGTACACATATGTATTGGATCTGGTTGACATGAAGTTCATTTCCCCATAGTAGCCCTCAAAGTGCTGTGCTTTGCATTGGGAGCTGGAAAGGTGGTGAGAACACACCAGTGTTTTGGTTACTGCAAAGCAGCACTGGCATAGCATCAGTGCTGTCTCAACATTCCCCCCAACCCTCAAAGACCCTTAGGCTGGGGGTGGGCAAGACCCTGGAAGGAGATACAGCCAGGACAGCTGGCCCAAACTGACCAAAGGGATATTCCATACCATATAACATCTGCTAAGATATAAAAGCTAAGAGAAAGGAGGGGGGGTCATTCGTTATTACGTGTTGTCTTCCAGAGCAATCACTATACATGCTGAAGCCCTGCTTCCTGGGAAGTGGCTGCACATCACCTGCTGATGGGAAGTAGAGAATAAATCTTTTGTTTGCCCTTGCTTCTGTGTGCAGCCTTTGCTTTTGTTTTATTAACCTCCTTTTATCTTGACCCACAATTTCTTTTCCATCTTATTTTCTTCCCCCCTGTCCTGATGAAGAGTGGGAGTGATAGAGTAGCTTGGTGGGTCCCTGGTGTCCAGACAAGGTCAACCCACTGTGGTAGATTGTTTTTCTGTTGTAATCTTAAGGTGTTCCTTATTGTGAGTTTATAGTGGTTTGTTCCACCTACCCCGTTCAGTTTCCCCAATGTTTTTGCCCTGAAGTTGTTTACTACTATTTTCCCGCCTAATCTTATGTCAGTCCCCATGTCAATCTCCCTTGCACCTCCCTGATTTCCAGACAATCTGTTGGCTGCAGAAAAGCAGTATGAACATCCTGAATGTGAGCTTTTAGGTCTTCATAGGATGGAGCTTGGAAATGACAGCTATCACACTGCAGCACCTCCATGGTTCAAGAATTATCTTTTGCATTAGAAAATTCTGCAAGAAAAACAAGGAAAGGAGAAGAAAAGAGGCAGGGGTTTGTTTTGGTTTTTCCTGTTTGGTTTGGTTTCAGAGGGGTTTTTGCTTGTTTTTACAGAGGGGTTTTTGCTTGTTTTTACAGAATTTTCCTTCAGTGAATTCTGAAAATATATCAACACCAAGTTTCCTGTCACTATTGTCCTGGTTTCAGCTAGGATAGTTAATTTCTTCTCAGTAGCTGACTCAATGTCTCAAGGACTTAATGATTTCCAGAAATTCCATAATTACTGCAGTCTAAAACTCAACATTTAAAAGGCATCAAGGTAATTTTGAATCAAAGAAAGACCTATTTAGGTAACTTGCAGGTTGCTGTTAGCAATGCTACAGTCAACCTTCTGACAAATGACTAGTGTTTCAATGGACTTTGTCCTTTAGGCTTTTCCATTACTTGGGTGGGAGCTGTTGTTAGGAAGTCTGTTTCTCTAGCAGCTATATGCTAGAAGAACAACCACATTATTCCCAAACATTCATTCACTGCAACTTACAAACAGACAACAGGAAAACAGTGGGTTTTGCTTCTATAAGACTTACTCTAACCTTCTTGGAAGCTGAGAAAGTCCTGTCAGTTTCATTAGAAGTTATTAAAAAAACCCAAAAACCAAACAACAAACTTTAAAATGAAAACACTTGTCTTTCTTTTCAAAATCTTGTAATTCCTGACTTCAGTGGAAAACATAAACATAATTGCAAAGTGAGATCTAAATATGTGAATTGAAACTAGAATGCTGTACATTGGAATTAATTCCACGAAACACCAAGAACATCTCCACTTTTAGTTATAACTCTGTAAGAGTTCCATTACCGTCTGTCATTGGGGACATATCTTTGATGGGATAGGAGTTTGAGGAAGGGATGGGCAGTAAAAAGAATAAGAGTACTACAAAAATACAATGGAAACATAACAGTGATCTTCATAAACACTTCATGACTTCATGATTAATCCCAAACCTCTGTATACTGTAATGTACAAAGTAACAAAATTTGGCAAGTTCGAGTTCAGTATGTTGTTGCCACATTTCTCTTCATAGAGAAAAGCAAGGCACAATTCTTCCCAATAATATTTCTGGGATTCACATTCTCTGAACATCAGAGAAAGAAAACACAATTCTCATCACTTGCTGTGCCTGTGTTGTGCCAAAGTAGAATGCAATATGGAGATTGTTTACCCAAAGTGAGGATGCTTTGTTTCCTTGGCCTATCAGGGCCAAGAGTTGTGTGTGTGTCAGACTGTCATGAGACAGTCACGAGAGAATCAGAGATGAGTGCAGTTCTGTGCAGTTGTGAGCAAGAGTGAGTGCAAGGCAGATTCAGTTTAGATGCAATGTATACAGTATAGAATAATAAAGTAATTATTTAATCTTCTGATGATGGAGTCAGATGCATCATTTTGTCTCACTCACTCAAGTCAGAGTCGCCCTTGATTCAATAGTATGTGACCAATTAATCCCATTTCACACAACACTGGGGTGAAATTTATCACTAGACTCTTAGCTTATGTACTGCCATAAACAAGAGGACAGACAAAATTGAAGAAATGCAAAAGGCTGAGACACTCCTGCCCTGTACAGCAATTGGGTACAAAAGCAACCTATTAAAGTGATAACTCATTTATTAAGTTTCCCACACATTGCACTAGACCAAGATAACCTAGGAGTTCCAGAGGTCCAAGACACAATAACAGACAAAACCATTATAATGTGAAAATTCCATTTTTTATTGTAAAATGTAAAACTATGTCTATAGTAAGATGAAAATCTGCCCCAGGCAAAACAGTGTCAATTCAAGGAATTTTATTTAATTTAGTTTATTGTCAACTTCTTTCTGCCCTTCCTTATTTCTTACTCATCTTCCTTCACTGCTCTTTGCTTCTAACTGCTCTGCTCCAGTGTGAGTTCTACCATTGGCCAAAGTCCCTTTTGAGGGAGTAAATGCTCCTGCATGGAGCACCTCCTTTCAAGAGTGAGCCTCCTACCCCTATTGGCAACTGTCCTTAAATATGTTTGAGCAGGGGCACCATATGCTCCTCTGATTCTTTGAAAGTTTGGCTCTCAATGGGTTCTTTCAACTTTTTTCAGAACTAGCTGGAACTGGCTGGAACTGGCTGTTTATGGCCTCCTCCCACAATGCAGATCCTTGCTACCAAAACCCAGACATTTATGTTCAATATAAAATCCTAGGGCACAAAGAGATGACACTGCACAAAACAATGCCTTGTCATATAGCCTGCTAAAATAAACTTCTGGCAGGTCTATTTCTGGACAGTGAGCACACAGACACTCCACATGTTTAATCTACATTATTGTACTCATTGTAATATCTGCCCCACCACCATTGAGAGGAATAGTGGATTTCTCTTTACAAACAAGCTGTGGGTCTGCTGGTAGATAAAACTAGCACTGGGTGATAAAAGAAACAATGGGAAGGATTCCACTGATTGATTAATGGAAAAAGATATTTGCTTTGACAAATAAACTTTAGGTTTGCTGATAAATGAAATTAGACATTGAAAGATGAAAGAAACAATGGGGAAGAAAAACCCCTAAATTCCGTAGAATTAAAAATTAAAAGGGAGGGTTATACATTAGAGGGAAATCTTCGGTATCAGGCATATCAGAAAGCCTGTACCACTCAAGTACCTCAGCCAATAGGGAAAGAGAGAAGGGAAATGCATCCGGGAAATTAGGATAAAAAGGAGGCTGCCTCCTCCAAAAATTTGAGAGATCCCAGGGCCTCTCCCTTTATTCGAATAAAGCCAAAAAGGACTCCTCTGTCTCCTTTTGGCTTTATTCGAATAAAGCCAAAAAGGACTCCTCTGTCTCCTTTTTGGACATAAACCTGTGGTGTTCGTGGATTAATTTTCCTAACAACTGCGGGCTCGTCTGGAATCTTTCCACTTTCCAGGGTGGTGGGCAGCGAGCAGAACTGAAGGCACGCCTCACCCACTTTGGGTGATCAGCTCCCTTTGGTGGCAGCCGGCTCCGGGCAATCGATTGGGTTCCCGAGACTGTCCAGAAGACAGACAAGTGGCAGACCAGGGGGGTCCCTGAAGAGTCCACAGGGAAGGACCACAGAAAATCTCACCAGTGAGTAAAATGGGATCCTCAGGGAGCAAACCTGGGAGGGCACCCATGGAGGGTAGCACAGGTAAAACAAGGCACCCATGGAGGTTTGCAAGGGTAAAGCCAGGAAGGGGCCCCAGCAAAAGGGATGACAATCCCATAATACCTCCAGAGAGTCCCTTGGGGAGAATGCTGAGATCTTGGAACAGATTATACATTCACCCAGAGGTAACTATGGAGATCATGGTAAAATATTATTTTCTGTGGCCAGAATATGAGTTGCCAAGGGGGCATATATGGCGACCTTATGGAACAGGTAGAATTCGTTTGTGTCAAATTTTGTGGAGATATTTAGAGGAAAATTTCAAAGGAAGGATAGAAAGGGAATGAATATGCATGAAAGGTTGTGCAATGTAATGCATATGGAACACCTTTGTGAATAAAGATGTGGGTCAGACTGAGGCTCGGGGCACAAGTTTTCATGAGAGCTATCTCGCTTGTGCCAGGCGCTGACATACACACCCACTTCATAACTACATCTGGTTGTGGAGTCTATTTATTCCACGTATCGCTTCACCCCAGGACAGAGGGGACAGGGTCGGCCACAAGGAAGTGGCGGAGGCATTCCCTCCCCAGAGGGGGAGAGCCAACCCAAACAGCAGTTGGGGAGAAACCAGTGCACTGTCTGCCAGCAGAAGGGCATTGGAATTGGGAGTGTCCACAGAGACAGCTTGACCCTCAGGAGGAGGAAGTCCAGAAGATAATGGAAATGGATTGTTAGGGGTGTCAGGGGCTCCCATTATATCAAGGAGCCACCATTCTGGAGCCCTTGATAACTTTTAAGGTGGGTCCGGGTCGGGAGGAGGTGTGTTTTCTGGTAGACACAGGGGCCTCTCGATCTACCTTGAATTTTATACCTAAGGGGGGGAAATTATCAAAAAGATCATTGGTTATTCAAGGAGTGAGTGGGAAGGATGAACGAGTGCATTTTATTCAACCCCTGTTAATAGATATGGAAGACAGGTTTGAAATGCATGAATTCCTGTTTGTTCCTAATTGTTACTGTAATTTACTGGGAAGGGATTTGATGGCTAAAGTGGGAATGCAAATTAGTATTGTAAAAAATGACAGAGTCCAACACTGTCATATCTTTGTGTAAAATGTCTGAGAAGGCTTATGCTGAAATAAACCCGGAAGTGTAGGCAGCCCCAGGGAAATATGGAAAACTAGACATAGAGCCTCTCCAAATTACTTTGAAACAACCAGGACAAGTGGTGTCTAAAAAGCAATACCCTCTTTCAAGGGAGGGAAAGAAGGGGTTACAGCCTGTCATTGAGTCCCTGCTAAAGGCAGGTCTCTTGGAGCCGTGTATGTCTCCCTATAACACCCCTATCCTGCCGGTTAAGAAACCAGATGGAACCTACAGAATGGTGCAGGACTTAAGAATAATAAATGAAATTGTTAAACCAAGGCATCACACAGTTCCGGATCCCTATACAATCCTGAGTCAGATCCCTTCTTCACATCAGTATTATTCAGTACTGGATTTGAAGGATGCTTTCTGGGGGTGTCCAATTACAGAGGACAGTAAACAGTATTTTGCCTTTGAGTGGAAACAGGAGGAAGGAGGAAAAATGGTAAAGCAACAATTGACATGGACAGTTCTTCCGCAGGGATATACTGAGTTGCCAGTTTTGTTTGGGCAAGCTTTGCAGAAAATATTAAGAGAGTTTACTCCACCCTCAGGAGTTAGGTTGTTGCAGTATGTGGATGACTTGCTTTTATCTGGGGAATATGAAAAGGTGGTTGAGGAGGCTACTGTAAAGCTGCTTAATTTTCTTGCTAAAAAAGGGCTTAGAGTGTCCGAAAAGAAGGCACAGTTGGTAGAGATAAAGGTCAAATATTTGGGACACATTCTGACTGGAGGGTTACGGTGTATTAATCCAGGCAGAATACAAGGGATTCTACAAGTACCATTACCCCAGACAAAAAAGGAGCTATGGCAGTTTTTAGGATTGGTGGGATACTGCCAAGCATGGATTGAGGATTTTTCTGTTGTGGCCAGACCTTTACATGACTTTTTGACCCAAGATAGTCCTAATGTCGTGGTATGGACACCAGAAGGAGACCAAAGCTTTAAAAACTTAAAAGACAAATTGGTTAAGGCCCCAGTCTTAGCTCTTCGAGACTCAGAAAAGGAATTTGAACTATATGTGGATGTTAAACAGGGTCATGCTAAAGGAATTTTGGTGCAGGAGCATGGGGGAACAAGGCGGCCTGTTGCTTATTTTTCAAAATTGTTAGACCCGGTGGCCAGAGGCTGGCCTCATTGTCTGCAGAACTGTGCAGACACAGCCCTGATGGTGGCTGAGGCCTGAAAGCTGACAAGGAGAGGGTATCTGATTATTAAAGTTTCACATCAGATTAAAGCTTTGTTAACTGAAAGAGCCTCTAAATGGATGACCAGTGCTCGGTTATTACAGTATGAATCATGTTTAATGGAACAGGAGGATTTAGACAGCTGGACCCTCAGGAGGAGGAAGTCCAGAGGATAATGGAAATGGATTGTTAGGGTTGTCAGGGGCTCCCATTATATCAAGGACCCACCACTCTAGAGCCCTTGATAACTTGTAAGGTTGGTCCGGATTGAGAGGAGGTGTGTTTTCTGGTAGACACAGGGGCCTCTCGATCCTCCTTGAATTTTATACCTAAGGGGGGGAAATTGTCAAAAAGATCATTGGTTATTCAAGGAGTGAGTGGGAAGGATGAACGAGTGCATTTTATTCAACCCCTGTTAATAGATGTAGGAGACAGGTTTGAAATGCATGAATTCCTGTTTGTTCCTAATTGTGACTGTAATTTACTGGGAAGGGATTTGATGGCTAAAGTGGGAATGGCAATTAGTATTGTAAAAAATGACACAGAGTCCGACACTGTGATCTTTGTCTAAAATATCTGAGAAGGCTTATGCTGAAATAAATCTGGAAATGTGGGCAGCCACAGGGAAATATGGAAAACTAGACATAGAGCCTTGTCTCCAAATTACTTTGAAACAACCAGGACAAGTGGTGTCTAAAAAGCAATACCCTCTTTCAAGGGAGGGAAAGAATGGGTTACAGCCTGTCATTGAGTCCCTGCTAAAGACAGGTTATTTGGAGCCTTGTATGTCTTCCTATAACACCCCTATCCTGCTGGTTAAGAAACCAGATGGAACCTACAAAATCGTGCAGGACTTAAGAATAATAAATGAAATTGTCAAACTAAGGCATCTCACAGTTCTGGATCCCTATACAATCCTGAATCAGATCCCTTCTTCACATCAGTATTATTCAGTACTGGATTTGAAGGATGCTTTCTGGGGGTGTCTGATTACAGAAGATAGTAAACAGTATTTTGCCTTTGTGTGGGAATAAGAGGAAGGAGGGAAAATGGTAAAACAACAATTGACATGAACAGTCCTTCCACATGGATATACCAAATCACCGGTTTTATTTGGGCAAGCTTTGCAGAAAATATTAAGAGAGTTTACTCCACCCTCAGAAGTTAGGTTGTTGCAGTATGTGGATGATATGCTTTTATCAGGGAAATAGGAAAAGGTAGTTGAGGAGGCTACTGTAAAGCTGCTTAATTTTCTTGCTCAAAAAGGACTTAGTGTGTCCGAAAAGAAGGCACAGTTGGTAGGAAAAAGATCAAATATTTGGGACACATTCTGACTGGAGGGTTATGGTGTATTGATCCAGGCAGAATACAAGGGATTTTACAAGTACCATTACCCCAGACAAAAAAGGAGTTACGGCAGTTTTTAGGGTTGGTGGGATACTACAGAGCATGAATTGAGGATTTTTCTGTTGTGGCCAGACCTTTATTTGACTTTTTAACCCAAGATAGTCCTAATGTCATGATATGGACACCAGAAGGAGAGCAAAGCTTTAAAAAATTAAAAGACAAATTTGTTAATGCCCCAGTCTTGGCTCTTCCAGACTGTGAAAAATGTTTTTGTGATTCGTGTCAATTGGCAATGGAATCAGCAAATGCTTGTATCTGCTGTGTCAAAAGTGGATACGTTCCCTGGGATAACTACAAAGAACGGTTTTGAAACTTTCCGACCAAATAGCCAAATAAAGCATTGAACTAGAAGTATAGTAGAGTAGAGAGATGAGGTAGCAAGATGACTGATGCTTAGAATAAAATAGAGGAAGTTGTGGTAAAGCTAAAGGGATATTGCAGCAAAGCGACTAAATGCTTATGTATAATAAAAAGCTTGATGCACTTGTCAAAAATCATGTAGCAGGCACCAGTAACGCCTCCCTCCAGATGACCACAAGCAGGACAGGAAGCCAACGACCACCTGGAAAGATTATGAAATTGCTGATCCCAGCTTATTGATATTTGCTGATCTGGACTAACACAAGCACACTGAAAAATGCTTTGTAGGCTTAAAAACAGTATATATACTCTGGTGAACTTGTAGTGGTGTGTGTGCCATGAGTGGAGCGGTAATTCCCCGGCCACCCAGCACTGCTTGCTTGCTTGCTTTCTTTAAAATGAAAGATATAAAAATGAAATTTGGTTTGGCTATCAAAATTTTATATCACAGACTCAGAAAAGGAATTTGAACTATATGTGGATGTTAAACAGGGTCATGCTAAAGGAGTTTTGGTGTAAGAGCATGGGGGAACAAGGCGGCCTGTTGCTTATTTTTCAGAATTGTTAGACCTGGTGGCCAGAGGCTGGCCTCATTGTCTGCAGAACTGTGCAGCCTCAGCTCTGATGGTGGCTGAGGCCCAAAAACTGACAAGGGGAGGGTATCTGATTATTAAAGTTTCACATCAGATTAAAGCTTTGTTAACTGAGAGACCCTCTAAGTAGATAACTAGTGCTTGGTTATGTTATAGGTAAAAATCAATCCAGCCAATTTAATAAAAATAGAATTTATTTCACTACCGATATACAGTCCCGACAGCCAACAATCAAAGGAACAGCACCGACCCTGGGTTCGGAGCTGGATGAACACAGATTCGACCTCTATCGCACTGAATCCCCCACAGTTCACAAATGCGGCTTGGCAGAGTCCGTTCTTATACCTTTTTTCTCGCCCAGCGGAGTCTCTTTGTCTCCTTTCAGGGTTCTCCATATTCATGTTGCTTCCATTCTTTGTCCTGTGCTGGACAAAACCCTGTCCGGAACCAATGTGTGTCCATTCTTCGGTTACCAGAATCCGGTATTCAGATGTATGTCCCTGATGGCTCCATTTATCTAAGATGAACATCTTCATGGGCCATCACCGCTGAGCTTCTCCTGTTCATACCAGTGAGAATGACCATCTCCTGTGCCGGGCTGGGTTCTCTTCGTATGCTATTTGCATACCTTCTCCTCCTCTGCCAGCTGCGATTTTGTTACCCTGTGAAGCAACTCCTTTTCCCCTGCTAGTGTGTTTTAGGTTTTTATATCTTAGACATATTTCATGCATCTATATTCTCTACCAGCATGAATTACCATAACACATATAACAGTTATTTCAGTATGAATATTGTTTAATGGAACAGGAGGATTTTGAATTTAAAAGTGGTGAAGCGTTCAACCCAGCCTCCTGTTTGAATGGCTCTGGAGAAGGGCCAAGAAGAAACCCATGATTGCATTCAGGTGATAGATCTCCAAACAAGGGCTAGGGAAGATTTACACTCCCTGGCCTGAGGGAGAAAATGTGTTTATTGAGGGATATTCCAGGGTGATAGAAAGGAAGCACTTTACAGGATACTCCTCTATTGGGAATGGAAAGCAATTAAAGGAAGGAGAGAGGTTGCCGCCCACCTGGTCAGCTCAGACAGCTGAGCTTTATGCACTTGTGAGAGCCTGTGAATAATACCAGGACAAAACAGTGAATGTTTTCACTGATTCTAAGTATGCATATGGGGTGATACATGCATTTGGGAGGCAATGGGAAGAAAGAGGTTTATTGGCCTACAGGGGAAGTATGTTAGCTCATGAGAACTTAATATCTCACCTATTGGAGGTGGTGAATTTATCAAAAAAGTAAGCAATAATGCACATCAAGGGGCACCAGGCAGGGTGCTTGGAGGAAGTAATAGGAAGCCTGTCGCCATAGAACCCGACTGGCTGATTGTTATAAATGAATACTCCAATTCAATAATAGGCACCAGTAACGCCTCCCTCCAGATGACCACAAGCAGGACAGGAAGCCAACGACCACCTGGAAAGATTATGAAATTGCTGATCCCAGCTTATTGATATTTGCTGATCTGGACTAACACAAGCACACTGAAAAATGCTTTGTAGGCTTAAAAACAGTATATATACTCTGGTGAACTTGTAGTGGTGTGTGTGCCATGAGTGGAGCGGTAATTCCCCGGCCACCCAGCACTGCTTGCTTGCTTGCTTTCTTTAAAATGAAAGATATAAAAATGAAATTTGGTTTGGCTATCAAAATTTTATATCACAGACTCAGAAAAGGAATGTGGTATGGACACCAGAAGGAGACCAAAGCTTTAAAAACTTAAAAGACAAATTGGTTAAGGCCCCAGTCTTAGCTCTTCGAGACTCAGAAAAGGAATTTGAACTATATGTGGATGTTAAACAGGGTCATGCTAAAGGAATTTTGGTGCAGGAGCATGGGGGAACAAGGCGGCCTGTTGCTTATTTTTCAGAATTGTTAGACCTGGTGGCCAGAGGCTGGCCTCATTGTCTGCAGAACTGTGCAGCCTCAGCTCTGATGGTGGCTGAGGCCCAAAAACTGACAAGGGGAGGGTATCTGATTATTAAAGTTTCACATCAGATTAAAGCTTTGTTAACTGAGAGACCCTCTAAGTAGATAACTAGTGCTTGGTTATGTTATAGGTAAAAATCAATCCAGCCAATTTAATAAAAATAGAATTTATTTCACTACCGATATACAGTCCCGACAGCCAACAATCAAAGGAACAGCACCGACCCTGGGTTCGGAGCTGGATGAACACAGATTCGACCTCTATCGCACTGAATCCCCCACAGTTCACAAATGCGGCTTGGCAGAGTCCGTTCTTATACCTTTTTTCTCGCCCAGCGGAGTCTCTTTGTCTCCTTTCAGGGTTCTCCATATTCATGTTGCTTCCATTCTTTGTCCTGTGCTGGACAAAACCCTGTCCGGAACCAATGTGTGTCCATTCTTCGGTTACCAGAATCCGGTATTCAGATGTATGTCCCTGATGGCTCCATTTATCTAAGATGAACATCTTCATGGGCCATCACCGCTGAGCTTCTCCTGTTCATACCAGTGAGAATGACCATCTCCTGTGCCGGGCTGGGTTCTCTTCGTATGCTATTTGCATACCTTCTCCTCCTCTGCCAGCTGCGATTTTGTTACCCTGTGAAGCAACTCCTTTTCCCCTGCTAGTGTGTTTTAGGTTTTTATATCTTAGACATATTTCATGCATCTATATTCTCTACCAGCATGAATTACCATAACACATATAACAGTTATTTCAGTATGAATATTGTTTAATGGAACAGGAGGATTTTGAATTTAAAAGTGGTGAAGCGTTCAACCCAGCCTCCTGTTTGAATGGCTCTGGAGAAGGGCCAAGAAGAAACCCATGATTGCATTCAGGTGATAGATCTCCAAACAAGGGCTAGGGAAGATTTACACTCCCTGGCCTGAGGGAGAAAATGTGTTTATTGAGGGATATTCCAGGGTGATAGAAAGGAAGCACTTTACAGGATACTCCTCTATTGGGAATGGAAAGCAATTAAAGGAAGGAGAGAGGTTGCCGCCCACCTGGTCAGCTCAGACAGCTGAGCTTTATGCACTTGTGAGAGCCTGTGAATAATACCAGGACAAAACAGTGAATGTTTTCACTGATTCTAAGTATGCATATGGGGTGATACATGCATTTGGGAGGCAATGGGAAGAAAGAGGTTTATTGGCCTACAGGGGAAGTATGTTAGCTCATGAGAACTTAATATCTCACCTATTGGAGGTGGTGAATTTATCAAAAAAGTAAGCAATAATGCACATCAAGGGGCACCAGGCAGGGTGCTTGGAGGAAGTAATAGGAAGCCTGTCGCCATAGAACCCGACTGGCTGATTGTTATAAATGAATACTCCAATTCAATAATGAAAGAAATTTATTGATTTATCAAAATATAAATTTGGAATAAGACACAATCTAAAATCAACTCTGAGCCTGTGAGGTGTGTACACCCTGACTTGTGACACCAAAAACAGAATGTGGCCAACAGGCAACCTCCAAACGATGATCAAGATGCCGACCATCAATCAGATGGCCCCTCCACGAGTGGGGAATGAACATTCTATCCTTTCCTTGTTCTTGGAAAAGGACTGTTGACAAGTTAAGACTGTCAGTTCTTTGAACAAACTAACAATAAGTTGTTACTATATTAGAATTAGTATTGATATTGTATTAGAACAGGTAACTGATTTTAAGATTAATAGTGTATTTCTTGTAAGAGGAAATCCCAAGATTTGATCTCCCCGACCATTTCAAAATTGCATCCGATTGAGGTTCTGACTGATAACTAGCAACTGCTAGAGGAACCTCTGGAGCTGTGTTTGTTCTCCTTTCTGCAAGGGGCCCCGCAGAGGATTACAAACGCCGCCTTCTCTAAACAAAAAGGGGGACCTGTGGATGTGACAGCCTGGTTAGAGAGCGAGAAAACGAGATAAGATTTCCCAGAATCGGCCTGAGAGATTTTAGGGAGTTAAAGATAAACAATGATAGCTTATTATCATAAACAACCTGCAGGTGTTCTTTTCCTACTCTCTGTTTTCTTGTTTTTCTCAAAGATTGTTTATAAGAAAGGCGTCTTGGTAATTAGCCAATCAGGTGAAATGTATTAACTAAATGATCAATCAAATCTACCTGAATCGGAACAGTCTATAAAAAGGAGCAATTCCAAATATAGGGCACGTTATGCCAATCAGCCTTCTGGTGAGTCTGTGTCATTTCTTACTCAATAGCGACAACCCCCATATTTGGATGAGCCCATAGGTGTGGGGGGGAAAAGATAGAGTAATAGTTGGGAAATGCAGATTATACATGGAAGGATTGGGATTTTCTTTTGGGGATTTTGTTAGGACAAGCTTTGCAGAAAATATTAAGAGTTTACTCCACCCTCAGGAGTTAGGTTGTTGCAGTATGTGGATGATTTGCTTTTATCAGGGATATAGGAAAAGGTGGTTGAGGAGGCTACTGTAAAGCTGCTTAATTTTCTTGCCAAGAAAAAAAAAAAAAAAAAAAGACTTAGAGGGTCTGAAAAGAAGGCACAGTTGGTAGGAAAAAAAAAATTCTAATATTTGGGACACATTCTGACTGGGCAGTTACGGTGTATTGATCCAGAAAGAATACCAGGGATTTTACAAGTACCATTACCCCAGACAAGGAAAGGAGTTTTGGGGTTGGTGGGGTGCTGCAGAGCATGGATTGAGGATTTTTCTGTTGTGGCCAGACCTTTGTGTGACTTTTAAACCGAGGATAGTCCTGGTGTAGTGGTGTGGACACTAGAAGGAGATCAAAGCTTTGGAGAGTTGGAAGACAGGTTGGTTGATGCCCCAGTCTTGGCTCTTCCGGACCCAGAGAGGGAATTTGAAGTATATGTGGATGTTAAACAGTGTTATAGGTAAAAATCGATCTAGCCAATTTAATAAAAATAGAATTTATTTCATGACCGATATACAGTCCCGACAGCCACCAATCAAGAAACAGCACCGAACCCGGGACTGGAGCTGGGTGAACACCGACTCGACCTCTATTGCATTGAATCGCCCACAGTTCATGAATACAGCATGGCAGAGTCTGTTTTTATACTCTTTTTCTAGCCCGAGGCAGTGTCTTTTGTCTTCTCTCAGGGTTCTCCATATT
>NW_024527023.1:0-1041 GCF_017590135.1 Pyrgilauda ruficollis
GGAGAAAGGGGTGCAGGCAGGGGTAGCAGTGATGGGGATGAGGAACCTGAGGGTCCCTGGAAACTCCACCACAGGTGAAGGCAGCTCTGCTGCCTCTGCAGTCACCCAGGCACAGCTCCCCTTCCAGCACAGTTAATCCAGACCCCAGCTAATCCTCTCACAGGTCACTGGGGGCTCATTGCATTTTGTTCACTTCTCAAATGCATCTAGAATTAATTTAAAAAACCCAACTCTAAATTCCTCTTGTGGCAAAAGCATTTGGTGTATTGCCCTGGGGCAAGCCAGAGGGGTGATAGAGGAGCAGCCTTTTCTGGCCCGAAATGCTCAGATCTCATTTTAAAGAAAGAGGAGAAACATTAATGGATGCAGCCAGGATGGACAGGAGGAAAACTCAGGTGGGAGACCAGGTTGGTGCTGGGCATCTGGCCTGAGGGCTCAGCTCTTCAAGGCTGCCTTGATCCTGTTTCAGTTCCTGTTTCAATAAGATTGTAAATATTTACTATTAATGTTAACTGTTTGTGCCTATTTTACTCTCCCCTGTGGCTCCAAGGAGGGAGAGGCTCTCATTCAGTGTGTGAGCAATCCCTTGGTCTGCTGAGATGCCAACAAATACTGTGGCTCTCAAAAAAATCAACTTTGGAGATAAAAATGGTTGTGCTTGGATTGCAACAGGGGGAAATGTGTTGTGTGGTATAAGGTGGTGGCACACGTGTCTGTGTTCAGCAGCTGGAGGTTTGGGCAGGCTTTAGTTCTCCTGCTTGTGGTGCAGTGCTTCTGGAGGGTTTCTTGATTCTCAGGCTGGATTTGGGGAGCATTTCAGTAAAAGTCAGTGCAGGGTATCATTGCGAGCCAGGATGATGCAGCCCCAGGCAGGCTGTGCCTGGCAATGCTCCCTGGCGCTGGCTGGCCCTGGACACTGTGTAATGGAAAGGGTGTGTTTGTCCCAGCGTGTCCCCGGGCACTGGAGCTGATTGCAGGGATCGAGCGCATCGATGGGGCCGGCGGATCCAGCACAGCACGTCCAGCCCGGCGGCTTCGCTG
>NW_024527024.1:0-1041 GCF_017590135.1 Pyrgilauda ruficollis
GGATTTGAGGAGGATTTGGGGGTGTTCGAGGAGGTTTGGGGGGATTTGGGGGGATTTGGGGGTGTTTGGGGTGATTTTCTTGGGATTTTTGGGCTGATTTTTTTTAATTTTTGGGGTAATTTCTGTGTGGTTTAGGGTGGGGTTTTTTTGGAATTTTGGGGGTGATTTTTTGGGGATTTTTGGGGTGATTTCTCTGTGTTTTGGGGTGATTTTTTTGGGGATTTTGGGGTAATTTCTGTGGGGTTTGGTGTGATTTCTGTGGATTTTGGGGTGGGTTTTTTTTGGAATTTTGGGCTGATTTTTGGGGTGATTTTTTTGGGATTTTTGGGGTAATTTCTGTGTGTTTTGGGGTGATTTTTTTTGGACTTTTGGTGTGATTTCTGTGGGCTTTGGGGTGATTTTTTTGGGATTTTTGGGGTAATTTCTGTGTGTTTTGGGGTGATTTTTTTGGGATTTTTGGGGTGATTTCTGTGTGTTTTGGGGTGATTTTTGGGGTGATTTCTGTGGGTTTTGGGGTGATTTTTTTGGGATTTTTGGGGTGATTTCTGTGGGCTTTGGGGTAACTTTTTTGGGTCAATTTCTTTGTGTTTTGTGTAAATTTTTGGGATTTTTGGCACGATTTCCGTCTGGTTCAACTCCATTTTTTTGGGGGATTTTTGAGGGTCTGGGGGGGGCCGGGGGGGCGGGGCCGGGGTGGGATTCCTGCCTCCCCCTGGAAAAGCAGGTGGGACCTCCCCCCGGTGTCGTGTCCCTCGTCCCCTCCTCTGGCAGGGTCGCCGTTCCGCGATGAGATCACGTTGGCCATCCTGCAGCTGCAGGAGAACAACCGGCTGGAGATCCTCAAGAGGAAGTGGTGGGAAGGGGGGCACTGCCCCAAGGAGGAGGATCACCGCGCCAAAGGTGGGCGTGGCTTGGGTTGGCCCGGGTTGGCCCCCATTGGCTCGGTCCAGTTTGGGTTGGCCAAGGTTGGGTTTGTCTGGGGTGGGTTGGGTTGTGTTGTGTTGACCAAGTTGTGTTGAGTTGGGTTGAGTTGTGTTGATC
>NW_024527025.1:0-6201 GCF_017590135.1 Pyrgilauda ruficollis
AAAAAAAAAGGGCTCTTAAAATGTCACATTTCTATTCAGAAAAAACATTCCCAGTGACTTCTTAAAGCATATCAGCCCTTGCTGCATCAAAAGAGCTTTTGTAGGATCCCCAGACAATTTAAAATGACATGAAGTTCTCAAGTCCCCAGCAGATGTGACAAGGACACAGACAGGCACTTCCACCCACCACTCGTTTCTGAGAGGACTCTTCCAAATTGCCCTTTGCTGTACTCATTTTTCATCAGCCTCCTCTCACCTGCATTATTCTTGTTGCTTTGAATCTCATTTTTTCCCCCCCTCTCAGATGACTAAAAGCAGGACTCCCAGCAAAGATGTCAGCACTAAATAAATTATTGGTGGCACAACATCTGGAGAGGGTGTTGTGCCAGGTTTGGGTGGTGAGACACTCAGCCCCAAGGTGCTGGAACCACTGAAAATCCATTAACTGGCACAAAGGTGCTGTGCTTTGGCTTGCACCACCCAGGTTCAGTCAAGCTTCACAAACAGCCTCAGTCCTTCCTTCAACACCATGGAAAACTGCAGCTGGGGCTTTTCATTAGTGACTGATCAGTAATTTTGAGTAAACCATGTTCAGATTTATTTTTTTCTTATTTACAGCGTGATAATGTGTAGTGAGGGAGAGGTACTGAATGCACATCTTATCACCCAACTGTTCTGATTTATGCTGATAAAATACACAATTGGAAGTTGATTACTTTAGATAGTTAAGCCATAAAGCTCCATTTAAATGTGATGAGTAAGAAACTGGGCTATTAATAATAATTATTGCAAATGTCACTGATTTCAGATTATAAAACTTAATAGCCTATCACCATTAAGCATGTGCTCTCCATAATTGCACTGTGTACCAACTTGTTCTTGATTCTGTCTCTGTGAATCCCTTCAACACTCTTTTCAAAGCTCCTCCTTAGAGAAGAAAACATTTTCCATGCACACAGGGAGAGGTTGAAGGGAAGAACCCTTTTTCTTTTCAGGACTTTGGGACAGAAACAGAAGTCTATTTTCCTCCTTGTAAAATATTTCCTTAGAGAAGAAAACATTTTCCATGCACACAGGGAGAGGTTGAAGGGAAGAACCCTTTTTCTTTTCAGGACTTTGGGACAGAAACAGAAGTCTATTTTCCTCCTTGTAAAATATGTGTGTTAAGACTTGAAGTGTTCTTTTTTTTTTTATCAGACAAGTTTTATGAAGCAAAGCATAAATCATTTTATGAGAGATATCTTGACCAGTCCTTATGTCAGGCTTTTAAATGCTTCATAGCCTGAAAATGCAAGATGATTTTGGTATTTGGGCTACATTTTACTTCAAATCACAGCAAAGGAATTGGCCTGATCAGGTTCCATCAAATGATCCTTTCTCTTCTTCTTTCTTTCTTTCTTTCTTCCAGATTCCTCTAAGTCTCACAGATGGGTAGGTAAAGGTGACCCAAAATACAACAGGAGAATGTTAAATTATGGGCTTGGTGCTTATTCCAATTTCAAACTCAGAACCCCTCTTGCAGAACAAAAAGTTGCAACAGGAAGATTTTTCTTCTGCTTTCCAACTATTTACAGGAGAATTATGTAGGAGCTCTGGCAACATGCAGAGAAAGAGATGAGGTAAATATACATTAGTTAGACTGTAGACCCAGGTTCAGGAAATCAGGAAATTCCACACAGAAAAGAAGTATTTCAGAAATCCTGACCTCATGGAAGCCCAACACCCACTTTGCAAGTGGCCAAGTCCTTTATGAAAAGGGGGATTTTAGCTGCTGTGAAAACCTGTTATAGTGAATCCATGACAATTTTATGCCTCTGTTTCCCAGTCTGCAAAATGTGTGTGCTAATTAAAATGTTTCTTTAAACAAGGCTTGGAAATGTTCAGCTTACAACATACCTCATATACACAAACACTTGCCATATTATTCCTCACAAAATTGGCAAGTTGTTCATATAAAATAAATGAGGCTCAGGATTATTGTATAAAGCCAGAAGTACCTAAAACCACAGTGACATTTTAACATGGAGCAGCTGCCTTGACGATGAGCAAAACATCTAGAAATCAATCTGAGGGGCTTTGAACAAATAGCTGAGTTTGTCAATTTAGAACATTAGTTCACCTAGCAAATCATAGCTGCTAATGTTAACATATCCTAGTGCAGGGGACATACAACAATAAATGAGATGGTAAATATTTTCTGAGGAGAGGTCAATATTTGCTGCGCTTGATGCTGTTTAATTCCTCAAATCCATTAGTGCTTAAGAGGCCAGAATCCAGAGGTGCTCCAAAGCCCTTGCAGCCTCCTGCTGACTTTGGATAAAGCTCAGGTACAGAGGCCCAGCAAAAGGATTCATTGTCTCATACAACAGGCATGCCTTTATAAACCCAAGGTGATTTATAATACAAAATAAATATTATTCTGTTATGTATTATAATAAACTACTATCACAATATGCATTATAATATCTCATAATTATTATTGTGATACATGATATTTGTGTAGAAGAGCTGAAGGCATCACATGGGGACCATTTCTGATCTCTTTTGAGGGTTTATTTACAGCCACAATAGGTTCTGTGGTGCACAATCTCCATTCTCTAGGAAGAATCTCACTTCAAAATAAATAATGAATTATATATATGATAATGTCACTAGATGAAAACATTTGTAGTTGGGTAGTTGGGCTTTGGTTTCTTTTTGAGCTTTTCTGGGGTTTTTTGGGTTTTTTTTTGGATTTTTTTTGTTTGTTTGTTTTTTAATTTTTTTAACAAGAGGTTGTCTTTAAAATTCCCACCTGTGGAAAGTTTTATGCAACTGAAACAGAAACTGTGACTGTACTATCTGGGTAGGATTATGTGACATCTTTCCTTTCAGGATGTTTGTAGGGATATGGAGAGTACTATCTCCAATATCCAATTAATAAAACTTCCAGGAAAATATCATCACTTAGTCTGATAAAAAAGGTAAAGTTTGTCCCAAACCACATTTTCCAATTAATATCCAAATATCCATTGCCTCAAATTACCAGTAAGTTCATATTTACATGCATGAACCATGTCCCTTTGATATTTGCTGCTATATTAGCAAAAGAAATTCAGATTTTAAGTTTTTTTAAGAAGTTTTCTTCTCTCATCCCACATACAGTTATCAATAATAAAAATACATAAAAAATGTCACCAGTTATGACTATCAAAGTATCTATTAGAGTATTGTCTGAGTAGTAGTTCAGATCTTGAAAGACCTGGTGATACAACTTCCACATGTCTACTTTTTTTTTTTAGGGGGAATAAGCTGATATAAAAATTTATACACTTTTCAAGAGGCTTGATTTGCCAAAGTACCAAACACCTGTGCTCTGAAAAAATTTGTCTCAAACTGCACAATTATTATTTGCAGACAGCTGAGGAGAAATACAGCTGAGTGCCACACATCAAAGTCCAATCTAAAACTTGTCAGTTTTTCATGCATTCACTTGCCAGCTATCACAATCCTGTATTTCCTTCTGAAAAAAGGAAAATTTCAATTTTTTTTCTTCCTCCAGCCAGCAGCAGCAGCCGCGTTGGGTACCACAGCAGGATGCTTTCCTGACTGGTAAAGGGCAGACATGACTCCTACAGGAGGAGAGATGAGCAGACTCCTGTGGGCTGCTAGGATCTGCCAGCTTTGTCACTTCTAGTTGCTGGTGTGTAACAACTCAGCCTTCCCAGGAGGACTCAGGAAATGTTAATACTCAGTCCAACAGCTCGGCGCTGTAATCTCCTCAGAGGAGTAAACAAATTAAACTGAAACAGAGAGAGAGTGACCTTGGATAAGTCACTTCAGCAACCTGTGCCACTCTCTGCTCTCAATCTCAGAGGCTTTTCCTGTTGTTTTTCTGGCAGCCCAGAGGCAGAAAAAGACCTGTACAGATATTTACAGGACTAACTGAGCTGTAAGGACTGTGCAAGGAGCATCGAGGGATGAAAGGTCCTGCACATAAAGAGTTTGACAAACACCCTTTCTCCACAATTTCAATACAACTTTATCAAAGCAGCAACAAATCTCTTGATGCCTTGTTGGGACTATCTGAAAACAGAGGCCAGACAAAATTAAGGGAATAAAAAGCTGTTCTATTTATTGAAGGGCCTTCAGGTACATTTAGGGCAGACAAAGCCCTCCAGGGGCTGCACCCAAAAATGGATGACGGGTCATGGGTCTTCATACTTTTATAAGTTTGGTCCATTTGCTTATTGGGGGTTAATCTTCCAATTACAGCTTCAGGTAATGAAGTCATTTACCCCAAGTTTGCTCCACCCAAACTCACTGTTGTTTACTTTTCTCAGGGCCTGATTCCCAGGCCTGGAGAGGAATTGTTGTGTCTGTAAAGACAGGAGCTAACACTGTGAATGGAGTTTAGAGTTATACACCAAAGAACTGCAGGATTACAAATATATGTAAAATATAAAAAGCTAAAACCCTAAGGCATCACTCAAACAGAGCATAAGCACAGCAATATAAAGGCAGTGAATTCACAAGAGTATCTAGAAAGGGAAAGAGGACTTGAGACCAAGGAAATGAAGGTGCCTGAATGGTGAAGAGCCACAACAGCTCAGTTGAGATGGTTGTTGAGATGGTGAAATTCTTTATTGGGCCTCAATGCCCACAGAAATATCTGCAGAATTATTCACTCCAGTGTCCAAGGTGGGTTGTTTATACTTTTCCACAGTAGCTTAAATTCTGTGCTAAAAAACCTTGCCTCTCTTTTAAGTCATTCAACCACTTCAGAACATCTGGTTTTTAAATACAAATCTGACTGACCATCTTCAGTAGTTTTCAAATAAATTAAATTTATTGTCTGCTGTCAGGAACAACCCCATACACACTACTGATCAATCTTTTCCTTCTGCCTCTAGTTATGTATAACTTGATATCCACAATTCTTTTTTCCCCTTTTAACAAAGTGTTTCTGGGAAACAGGTCCTACAGGTAGGATATTTTTCTCTCTCTTTTTGACAGGTCCATACACAAAGATAAGAACCCTGTTGGGATGCTGAATAGCCTACCTGTGTATGGTGTTGCTCTAAACATATGGCTCCAAAATTCAGAGCAGATATATCATTGGTGAAGTCCAGATAATTGATTCATAAGTCAGCAGCATCAGGCAGGTTTTTGATGGTATCTTTATAAATAGGTTGGTGCTTTCAAAGTGCCTGATGGTATCTCTCATACTGACATGAAAGGCATTTGGAGGTTGGAATATGCTAGTTATACAATTTGTATTCTTGGTGCAGTTCATGGGAGTTATCAGGTTCTTAGAACACTAATACAAATATTTGGGTACACATCATTTGTGTATTTATACTCTCTAGCATTTCACCTTTCAGTCCTTTTAGTAACTTACTGCATTTTAAAAAACAATTTTAAGAGCTGCACTTCCTCATTGTGAAGAAAAAGCATGGTTATTCTTCAAAATTGTCATGACTACACACAGTTATGACTGAAAATCAACAAAACACAATTCCATTCAAAAGTCTTTCAGACTTATTTTTAAAACCCCCAAAACTGATCACCAAGTCCTTCAGAAACAACAGGTGAATGGAGCCACACATTCCCAATTCAGTGAAGCTTTGGGCCAAACCATAGAGACAGACCACAAGAACATTTGGTGTGGCTCACCCCAAGCACACCAAGACACATGATTTGGTTTACAAATTTTAAAAGCAAAAACAAGATCTGCTGTTGAAAGCATCCCTGAACTTACAGGAGGAATTGCCTTCCAGGAGCTGTGTGTTCAACCTTAGCAGGCCACTTTGAAAACCTCTTCATCTATATTTTTCATTTTAAGAGAGGGAATGTAAAACTGATGAGGATATCCTTCCTTCTTCTTAAATATAAGCACTTAAAAATTGATGACTTTTATATACTTTATGTACATTTGCCAGCATATAAGGCATAAGTATATTGAAGCTGTCCTGAATTGTAATAGAAAAGAAAAAAAGTATTAAAGAGAAGAGGAGCTAATAAAAATGAGATATATCCACATCTTGCTGGTTGATTAACTGGAAAAATGCACACATCTTTAATAAAAGATGTTATTCCTGAGATGTCCTGGCTACCCTCATTGCATACATCACATCAATGACATTTTCTGTCACTCTGTGACATAAATAAAATTAGAATATCTGGAGACACCTTACCTAACACTTTTCACACCTGCAAATG
>NW_024527026.1:0-1045 GCF_017590135.1 Pyrgilauda ruficollis
AACAAAAGGAATTCATTCAACTAAAGCTTCATGCTTGAGGTGCAGCATTAACCCATCCCTGACTCTAAGGTCTGTCTTCATGCTGTGCTGAGTGTGTGGCGAACACAAATTCAGCACAGGCCTTTTCCCAACATCTGGATGCCCATGTCTGCACAGAGCAGCTCTGGCCAGTAACAGTACAACGGCAGCAGCAGCTGGAGAAGCCCCTGGCAATCATCTGGAAGCACAGCTGCGAGCAGATGCTGTGCTGGACCATCTCTATGGCTCCCTCCAGGAGGTGTGAAATTAAGAGTCCCTGCAGCAAGACTCCAGCTGAGTGTTTCTGGCTGTCCAGGATACAGCACATCCCTACAGGAACCAAAAGCTCAGCTTGCTGGGTCCCAGGGTTAATGGAGTGGGATATACTAACCAGATGCAGCATTCACCAATGCTCTTAGTAGTCCCTTTGGGACCACAGGTATCTTCTGGGAGTCCTTTTCTGTGTTAAATTTATAAAAGAACATTTACTATGAAGATAAATTTCTCAATAATAGTATAAGGAAAAGGAGTGTTTATTCAATGAAGTCAAATACAGACTGACTACTCACGCTTGAGGTACCAGCTCGGAGTCAGCACAGACTCTGCCTGAGGAGCTGCAAGAGAAACCTCTCTGGTGTGAACTACAACCAAACACCCACAAGAGGTTACCACCACATGCACTGCCCTCATGGTCACACCTCAAGGCCTGGATGTGGAAGGTACTGATAGGGCACGCTTAGGCAGGTCTGTATTCTCACAGCTGCAGCGGGGTCTGGCTGCCCTTGGGACATTGAGCTGCCAGCTCTCACATGAAGGGAAAAGCCATGGCGTGCCCGCATGATCTGTGT
This sequence comes from Pyrgilauda ruficollis, assembly GCF_017590135.1. NCBI lineage: Eukaryota > Metazoa > Chordata > Aves > Passeriformes > Passeridae > Pyrgilauda > Pyrgilauda ruficollis. The sequence goes on from NW_024527026.1 coordinate 867, forward strand.
GTGCGGGTCAGCCCTGGAGCCGGGCCAGAAGGCTGGATAACCAGAGCTGAGGGATGGACAGCCACTGCTGAGTGATGGATAACTGGTGCTGAGGGTCTGGGCCTGAACTGCCCCATCACACACCCTTGTTCATCAGGAACCTCTCTCCACGCTGCACCCTAAAGCAGCTGCAGCCCCTC
>NW_024527027.1:0-1048 GCF_017590135.1 Pyrgilauda ruficollis
TTCTAAGCTTTGGCTCACAGGCCCAAAATTCCGAATGTTCCTTGCATTTTGGATTCCAACATACAAGAAGCAGGATCCATCACCTTGAAAAGGAAGGGAGGAAAAGCATTTCAGCATTCCTGGATCTTGGAATATGGGCATTCACTGGAATATAGGGATTCATTGGGTTTTGAGTTCTCCTGGGTGATTTGTGGATTGCACAAACTCATGTATCTGCAGAGCTGAGACCAGGGGATGGGGATGGTGTGTTTTGGAAGGCCCAGCTGCAGAGACAGATGTGTTTGTGCTCCCAAAATCCCTGCCAGAGGAAGGCAGAGAGCCATGCTGGCTGAGGCCTAGGAACAGTTGCTCCAGTAAAACCCAAACCCTCTGCTGCATTTCCCATCTTGGAGAGCAGGATGGAATTAAATTATTCCTTCCTGACAGGCATTGCAGCTGCTTGGGGTGGTTGTTGGTGTGGCTGGGTTTGTGTGACAAGTGGCATCAGGCATTCCCAAGGAGCTTCCAGCTGTGTGCCTGATGCTGGGAATGAGGAGATAAACTTGGTGGTCTTTGTCCTGAGCTGGGATGTTGCTGGGGGCGGTGGTTTTCACTGCCCAGAAATCTGCAGCTTATCCAGAAAGAGATTTGGGTTCTGCTGTGGATGAAGGGGATGGTGGCTGAAAGGGTCTCCTGGAAACTTGGAGCATTAAGGAGCAATCCAGCCCTTTTTATCTTGGGATTCCTTCAGCCTGGAGAAGAGAAGGCTCTGTGAAAACCTCCAGTACCTAAAGGGGGGCTCATGAGAAGGCAGGAGAGGGACTTTTCATAAGGGCCTGGAGTGACAGGACAAGGGGAACAGCCTTAATGTGAAGGAGGGTGGATTTATGTTGGATCTGAGGGAGAATCAGCTCACTTGGTCAGAGCCTGGTGCTGTGAACACCAACGTTGTGCCTTTGGTCCCTGGCTGGGCCGTTCACTTGAGAGCTGGACTCAATGACCTTGTGGGTCCCTTCCAACCCAGAACATTCTGTGATTCTGTGGAATTCTTCCCTGTGAGGGAGGTGAG
>NW_024527028.1:0-1040 GCF_017590135.1 Pyrgilauda ruficollis
AAAAAAAAATTGTTTAACATGGAAAAACTCAGAAAGATCTTGGTTTTCCTAGAAAACAATGATGAGCCCATAAAAATCAATGACCTCACTTAAATATTCACCTAGCCTGCGTCCAGGTTCTATAGTGGGATGAAAAATATTTCACTATTGATAGAAACAAAACTGTGATAATTTACACTATGAGGATCCAAAGCTTTGCTCGAGGAATCATCTGTGAAGAGACAGAGGCAGGCAGAGCAGGAGCCTGAAGGAATCTGCTCAGTGCATTCCTAGTCCTGAAAAAAAATGCAAATTACTGATATTTAAATTGACTTAAAAACCTCCCAAATCCCAGAGTCTCCCCACTAGTTCGACTCGAGTGGATCTGTGAGGGTTTGCTTGCACGAGCTCAGCATATCAGCACTATGAAGTGTTTGTGGAGCCAGGGCTGGCCAGGAGAGCAGAATTCAACTTGCTCAGATTTGGATTTCAAAGATTTGAAAGGGGCTGAGCGAGATACGAAGGAGACACCCAATTCTGGTGTCCTTTGTGTCCATGTAATGATATATATTTGCGTGTTGGGAAATATTTAAACTGCTGAAAGAAGGGATATGATGTCCTGGGAGCCCCAGCAGCTCTGTCCCTGTTCAAAATCCTTTTTTTGTATTTTGCAGATTTGTCTCAACCGCCGGTGCCAGAACACCAGTGTTTTTGGAGTCCATAAATGTGCCACCAAGTGCCATGGACGTGGGGTAAGCATCCTAGGAAAACATTAGTTACAATCCCTCAATAACCACTGGACAAGAAATCACTTTCTGTAATGGCTTTGAGATCTATAATTGCCTGCAATAGATCAGCCAGAGTCACTGCAATACATTTTTGTTATGTATTTCCATTTCCACTGTCCCTTATAGGAAATTGTTTTTATTTGACAAAGAAATGTTTATCAGGCAGTAATTATCTTGTTCTTAATTGACAGCCTGTGATACAAAGGAATTTTGTAATCCTCAAAGCAATTTGAAGTCAGACCCTCCATCATGAAGAATTCCCATTTAAAATCA
>NW_024527029.1:0-1040 GCF_017590135.1 Pyrgilauda ruficollis
GGGCAGATCAGGCACCTGGGTGCCAGCTTTGGAGGTGGGTGACAGTCACACAGGAGAAGGGAAAGCATAGCCAAGGTCACTGATTTCAACAGCAAATGGCACAAAACTAGAGGGGAAACAGGATCTGGAGACTCTGCAGCCAGCAACTCTTTTCCAACACCTCAAGAGTGAGCAGCCCCCAAGGGAAGAGGAGGGTGGCCCCACAGCACGACTAGTCCCCCTACTACAACTCCCCTGGCTCTGTGGGTGGGTAGAAAAGCCACCTCACGTGGTGTCACCTCCAAGAGTCCCAGTCCCCATAGAGCCCTGTGGTGGCTGCAGCCACCAAGCCCCGTGGTGCTGTCACAGGACTGTCCCCACAGGTCACACCCTCCCCTGCACTAGGGTCCTGCAGGGTTTGGTGTGGCCACCAAGTCTGCTTGGAAATGACATTTCAGTCCTGCTGGCAGCCTTCCAACTTCAACATTCTTTTTTTCTTCCTTGAAAAAAGTCAAAGAGAGAAGTGAGGCCAGGAGGGGTCAAAACAGAGACAAGAGGGGCTCAAACCAATGGCTTCTGACACTTTGTTTTGGTAAGGACTCCTAGAAAGGCTTGTCTGGGAATGGGACATGTTGAAATGTCTTATTTAGATGGAAAATGCCTTATCTAGTAAAGAAAGTTAACCTCCTTCTCGTCTTAGACGCCTAAAAAATTTCCCTTGGCTTCCTTCCACACAGCTGACGGACGACCCCATTCCAGCCCCGCGGCTGCGTGCTGGCTGCACTGTGTCCTGTGCAGGGGGCATGGTGTCACTCCTCTGGGGCCTGGGATAGCAGCCAGGGTCCCTGAGGGTGGTCCTGCTCCCCCCAGTGGGGAGCTGAGGGGATGGGTGCTGCTAGAGGCACAGGGCAGCTCCCTGTCTGCCTCTGGCTCTTCATCCCGATGAGTTTTGGCAGTAATTGTCCGCAGAGTGGAGACAGGCTTTAGTTAAAGGGCACTGACCTTCCCATTGGTCATTGTCAGCCTGCTCCATTTCATCTCCATCTCATCTCCATCTCCAT
>NW_024527030.1:0-1531 GCF_017590135.1 Pyrgilauda ruficollis
GTGCCATTTTACCCCCATTCCACCCCAATTTTGTCCCTTTTGAGCCTTTTTAACCACAATTTCACCCCATTTCTGTCCCTTTTTGGCCAATTTATCACAATTCCACCCCATTTCTGTCAATTTTGGCCCATTTTAACCCAAATTCCACCCCATTTCTGTCCCTTTTGGACCATTTTAATCACAATTTCACCCCGTTTTTGTCCATTTTGGGCCATTTTAATTAAATTTTACCCCATTTTGTGCCATTTTACCCCCATTCCACCCCATTTCTGTCCATTTTGGGCCACTTTAATCACAATTTTACCCCATTTTTGTCCCTTTTGGGCCATTTTAACCCAAATTCCACCCCATTTTTTTCCATTTTGGGACACTTTAATTAAATTTTACCCCATTTCTTCCCATTTTACCCCAAATTCCACCCCACTTCTGTCCCTTTTGGACCATTTTAATCACAATTTCACCCCATTTTGTGCCATTTTCCCCCAGTTCCACCCCATTTTTGTCAATTTCGGGCAATTTTAATTAAATTTTACCCCATTTCTGCTCATTTTACCCCCAATTCCATCCCATTTTTGTCCATTTTGGACCATTTTAATCACAATTTCACCCCATTTTTGTCCATTTTGGGCCAATTTATCACAATTTTACCCCATTTCTGCCCATTTTACCCCATTTTTGTCCCTTTTGGGCCATTTTAATTAAATTTTACCCAATTTCTGCCCATTTTAAGCCCAATTCCACCCCATTTTTATTCCTTTTGGACCATTTTAACCCCAATTCCACCCCATTTCTGTCCACTTTGAGCCACTTTAATTAAATTTTACCCAATTTTGTGCCATTTTACCCCCATTCCACCCCAATTTTGTCCCTTTTGAGCCTTTTTAACCACAATTTCACCCCATTTCTGTCCCTTTTTGGCCAATTTATCACAATTCCACCCCATTTCTGTCAATTTTGGCCCATTTTAACCCAAATTCCACCCCATTTCTGTCCCTTTTGGACCATTTTAATCACAATTTCACCCCATTTTGTGCCATTTTCCCCCAGTTCCACCCCATTTTTGTCAATTTCGGGCAATTTTAATTAAATTTTACCCCATTTCTGCTCATTTTACCCCCAATTCCATCCCATTTTTGTCCATTTTGTGCCGTTTTTTTGTCCATTTTGGGCCACTTCAATTAAATTTTACCCCATTTTTGTCCCTTTTGTGCCATTTTCCCCCAATTCCACCCCATTTTTGTCAATTTCGGGCAATTTAAATTAAATTTTACCCCATTTCTTCCCATTTTACCCCCATTCCACCCTATTTTTGTCCATTTTGGACCATTTTAATCACAATTTTACCCCATTTTTGTCCCTTTTGGGCCATTTTAACCCAAATTCCACCCCATTTTTGTCCATTTTGGGCCACTTTAATTAAATTTTACCCCATTTTTGTCCCTTTTGGGCTATTTTAACCTAAATTCCACCCTATTTTTGTCAATTTCGGGCCATTTAAATTAATTTTTACCCCATTTCTTCCCATTTTACC
>NW_024527031.1:0-1040 GCF_017590135.1 Pyrgilauda ruficollis
AGGAATCCCAAATTTCCCATTTTCCCAGGAATTCCAAATTTCCCATTTTCCTGTTTTCCAAGGAATCCCAAATTTCCCGTTTTCCCAAATCCCGGCTCTCTTGTTTTCCCCATTTTTCCCATTTATTTTTTCCCATTTTTCCCAAATTTCCCATTTATTTTTCCCATTTTTCCTGTTTATTTTTCCCATTTTTCCCTGTTTTTCCTGTTTATTTTCCCCAAATTTCCCATTTTCCCCATTTTTCCCGTTTATTTTCCCAAATTTCCCATTTTCCCCCGTTTTCCCCATTAATTTTTCCCAAATTTCTCCATTTTTCCCATTTATTTTTCCCCTTTATTTTTCCCCTTTATTTTTCCCAAATTTCCCATTTTCCCCATTTATTTTCCCCAAATTTCCCATTTTCCCCCATTTTTCCCCGTTAATTTTCCCAAATTTTCCATTTTTCCCCATTTTTCCCCGTTAATTTTCCCAGATTTCCCATTTTCCCCCATTTTTTTTTCCCATTTTCCCCATTTATTTTCCCCAAATTTCCCATTTTCCCCCATTTATTTTCCCATTTTCCCCATTTATTTTTCCCAAATTTCCCGTTTTTCCCGTTAATTTTCCCAAATTTCCCATTTTTCTCCATTCTTTCCGTTTAGTGTTCCCAAATTTCCCATTTATTTTCCCCAAATTTCCCATTTTCCCCATTTTTCCCATTTATTTTCCCCAAATTTCCCATTTTCCCCATTTTTTCCCGTTTATCTTTCCCATTTTCCCCAAATTTCCCGTTTATTTCCCCAAATTTCCCATTTTTCCCGTTTATTTTCCCCAAATTTCCCATTTATTTTTCCCATTTTTCCCTGGTTTTCCCGTTTATTTTTCTCATTTTTCCCATTTATTTTTCCCAAATTTCCCATTTATTTTTCCCGTTTATTTTCCCCATTTTCCCTGTTTATTTTCCCAAATTTCCCATTTTCCCCATTTTTTCCTGTTTATCTTTCCCATTTTCCCTGTTTTTCCCAATTATTTTCCCCATTTTCCCCAAATTTCCCGTTTAT
>NW_024527032.1:0-1040 GCF_017590135.1 Pyrgilauda ruficollis
AAAAAAAAGAGAGCATGGAAAAAAGATCACAAGTCCTGGTTTCAGCATCAATCCAGCTGAAAGAATGTCCAGGATCCTGATTCACACAGCTGGGCATGATGGAATTATGTTTTTATAGAGAGGTTCTCCCTACACTGAAGATAGGTTTCTCACTTTCCATACAAATTAGTTCTGCACAATCTGTTCTTTCAGACTTTCTGGATATTATTGGAGGCTTCAGGACCTTGGGTGGTCTTGCTGCCCTCTACATTCCATGCCTACTTTCTGTGCTTGCACTGGACTGTGTTGTGCTTGTCTCCAGGAACTTCAAACCAGGAACAGTGCTTCCCTGCCTCTGTATGCCCCTTCTCCAGCCATATCTTGTTCTTTCCCACAGAGCTATTACCAACAGTCCAGCCACCCAAGGATTGATGTGTTATTACCAACAGTCCAGCCACCCAAGGATTGATGTTTGAGCCATGAACATTAAACCCTTGTCTTCTGGCATTCTCCAGTCTTCAGTTTCCCATGCACTCACAGCATTTCATAGTTTGAAAAAAAAGAGAAATAACCTGGTGATTCCATTTTAATAAAAGGCTTGGTGGAACTAGACTCATTTTGACTATTGACCTGGCTGACACTAAAGGTGAAGGTGCTAAGCCATCAGCAGAAATGGCCAGGCAATACCAGACTCAGCATTTCTGAGAACTTGAGCATCAATGAGCACTGACTGCCAGCAGCTGATAACAAGGACCTGCTCAGTGGCCATGCTGAGCCTGGGTCTCCACAACTCGGGGAAGGAGAGCTGTAATTATAACCACAGAAGCAGAGATGGGAGAGAGACCTTGATGATAAGCTAGTGTGTCTCTCTCTAAAGGAGACTTTACTTTTCACAATGTGTTTTCCTCCAGATCTGTCCAGTCTCATTTAAAAATATTTGAAGCAATAAAATTTCTATCGCATTTCTCCTGAGATTATTCCACAATAGATTTCATGCCTGGGAGCTAAGCCCTAACACACAGAGTAAATGTAGTCAGAATCATAGAATTATTTAGGTTGGA
>NW_024527033.1:0-33026 GCF_017590135.1 Pyrgilauda ruficollis
TAGGCACTGCAAATACCACTTCCACAAACAGTGGCAAGAATCCTCCTGAGTCAAACACAAGACCTCCTCAAAACCAGACCAGTTCTGCCTGGAGACGAAGATGTCGCCAATCATCCACATGTGGAGGGGATGACCGTCCCATCATGCGACAGCAGACAAAACAGAAAGCTGAACAACATTCTGCAGCATCAAGCCCTAGGACAGACACAGCCTGAAAACAAAACTGTTCTCTGAATTATATGTTACTACCCTTTTTACCCTAAAAAACCTTTTATCCCCTTTCTCAAGTCTTACCAAAACTGTCTGCAGCTAGGACTGGCTTGGGAGATCGGACCAAGTCTGAGCCTCCGCTGAGACTATCCTGGCCTCGGCAGTCCACCGTGCACAGCCCGGCTGGAACCTACCGGGATAACTCCCCAAATCAGCATCCTGAATAGGCCAAAGTCTGCACTTCCTAATTCAAGTGTAGAAGTTTTGTTGCTGCCCCTCCTTCTTTCATAGAACATTGAAAACTTCATTATTTCATGGTCACTGTGCCCCAGGCAGTGTCCGACCACCACATCTGCCACCAGCCCTTCTCTGTTTGTGAGCGGCAAGAGACAGAACTTTCCTTGGGAGTGGGAGTGTATGGAGGGCCTTGACAGATGGCCTGCAAACAAAGCTGAGTTAATAGCAGAAATAACAATTGATGATTTTCGACTGTATCCATAGCAAGGAAGAAGACAAGGCTGTCAGCATGGAAACAGATTAGAAAAGATACATGAACATTTTTGTAAGCTATGCTAGGTGCATAAGTAGATGTGTATATGTGCCTTATTAAATTTCTGTAAAACTTTTGCCAATTATATTGATGTTCATTGCTTTGTACCAATGAATATAGTAAGTTCTTGTGATGTAGCTAATGACTTAAATTATGCTTTGTTAAGGGTATATAAGCTAGTGAACACACAGAATAAAAACTTTTTTCTTCTTGGACCCTGATCATGCATGTGTATGTCATGTCCGACCTAACGGTGACAGGAGTGTTACCAAAAATTTGGTAAAATAGACAACTCCTGAACACCAATGTAGCAGTAAGAAGCAGCATTCTTTATTCAGGCAGATGCAGGGGAGATAGCTCCTCCAAAAGCAGTTCATGCTGAGTACAGAATACTATGCACCTACTACTGCATGGTATCTTCTGTTTATATTCTCTGTTTTGCATAGATATTAATTGATTGTCCCAGACTAAACATCCACATGATAATCATTTCTCCAAAATCCTTAACATATTTCCCCTCCTGATGCGTTCTTCTGTCCTGGGGGTCTCTCTGGTGGTCCCTGGTGGTCATGGACCCCAATGTTCCAGTCAACCTGGCTGAGCTGGCAGGACACTGAGGTTGGTGAACTTCAGTTCCCCTTCTCACACAATGGGCATTGTGTGGTTTCCATAGGCCTGAGGTTTTGGAGAACAAGTTCCAGGTGTTAGCTCACCTGGTGCAGACAATTTATCATCTGGTAACATGAGGTCACAGAGTGGGTTATGACGTAACAGAGTGGGTTATGTGAGGTCATCGAGCAGCTACAGCATCATAGATGGTCTCTGTGACATCACAGAGCCAGCTGTGACATCACAGGGCAGAGGTCTGACATCACAGTGGAGACAATGACAGCACAGACTCTGCTGTGACATCAGAGACCATCTGTGTGACATTAGAGAATGGGCTGTGACATCCCAGAGGGGCTGTGTGACATCCCAGGAGGGCTGTGTGAAGTCACTGGGTTGGTCACTCCTCCCCAGCTCCCCCTCACAGTTTCTCCAAACAAGTCCACTGCTGTTCATGCCCAGCGGGGTCCCTGTCCCCTGTACCCCCCCGTCCACCTGGAGCCACAGCCTCCAGCAAAGGATGTTCCACAGGATCCAGCGCAGAGCCTGCCATGGGGACAAGGGGCCAGGGCAGTGTGACCAGGACATCAAGGATGTGGATTGTCCAGGTCACTGTGGCCTGGTTTGGGTTCCCCAGGGCAGGAAAGATATCTGGCAGCTGGAGCAGAATTAGGGAAGGGCCTCTAAGGTGGGGCTGGAGCCCTTTGGCTGTGATCAGAGGCTGAGGGAGCTGGGCTTGTCCAGCCTGGAGCAGGGAAGGCTGAGGGGCTCCTCATCCCAGCCTGGCAGTGCCACCAAGGAGGTGATGGAGAACACAGAGCCAGGCTTGTCACCGGGGGGCCTGGTGGGAGACAAAAGCCAGTGGATGGAAAGGAAAGAGGGGAGATCAGCCATGATAGGAGGAGATAAAATGAATCAGGCTGGTTTCAGCACTTTCTCAAAACAAAAAGCATCCTGACCTCCCTTCTCCATCCATCACTGACAGATTTGCAAATCAGGAATTGTTCTGAGCTGTTTTGCCCCCACTCCAGGATGAGCATCCTGATACAAGGACTTAATTGTGTTTGTATCTATCACAGAACCACATTTTTCTAAAATTAATTTTAGTATGGAAATCACCTGTGGATGGTGGACTCATCAGACCCTGCTGCGACATTGCACATAGCTCAGGGAAGAGCATGATTGTTATTGAATTGTATCCTGTTCAACTATGGTCTTTTGGCCATAAAGAGAAACTTTCTGTGCCTCTGAGTCTCACCAGTTCCTGACCCCCAAAGGACACAAACCTGATGAGTTGTGCTTCCCACTCCAGTGGTGGCACTTGGACATCCTTACATAGCCAGATAAGAGCTCCCTTGTCCCAGAAAGTCCCTGGCAATGCAGGGATGAAGGAAACAGAACAGTGGGGATCAGGGACAGGGCATGACCAATATTTGGGGTGGTTGTGAGCCCAGGGCAGGACCCGGCCCTCATCCAGTTGTCCTGGGCCCATGGCTCCAGCCTGTCCAGATCCCTCTGCAGAGCTTCCTGCCCTCCAGCACAGCCACACTCCCACCCAGCTTGGGCTCACCTGGGAACTGACTGAAGGTGCCCTCGATGGCCTCGTCCAGAGCAGCAATAAAGAGATTTCACTGACCTGGCCCCAGTCCTGAGCCCTGGGGACACCCCTGGATGTGACTCCATTCCTCAGCTGCTCTGAGTGCCAGGGGTTGGATGAGGGAAATGGTGGGGATGTGTTTCAGGAATGTAAAGGGCCAAGGCCTGAGCCCCAGCCCCTGGCCAGGCAGATCCTGTCCCTCCCTCCTTGCTCAGGGCTCTTCCCAGGATGGGCTCTGGGATGTGGGGATGTGCAATGCCAAGGGCAGGACCATGGGGCGGCCCCTGCCAGGCTGCTGAGCAGGGACAAGGAAGCAATGAGGCCCCAAGGCTGCCAGGGTCACTTGTCCCCTCCTTGTGGCCTCAGCCCAGGGCCAGCAGCCATGGCCAAAGTGCTGCCCAGGTTGGCTCTGTCAGGGCCTTGCAGCTGCTGCCCATCCCTGTGCCCTGTGCAGCCCAGGCTGTCCTACGGTGTCCCTGCCCTGGCCTCTGTCCCTGCAGGCTGTCCTCATCCCCCGCTGCCCCACCTGGCTGGCCCTTCCTTTGCTGACAGCTCTGCCTCCTGCCTGCCTCTGCCTGACACACAAAGCCTTGGGCTTGATACCAAAAAGCTTAATGCCATTTTTACTGTGCCTGTGAACTTTTAGCACAGGAACAAGGCATGCAGGGGCTGCTTTCCCAGCAAGGATGGTTGGAAGAGAAGAAGACATCTGCCTCAAAAAGGCAGTGATAGAAAAAAGAAGGACTGAAACTGGGAACTTGGAGTGGGTTTTATGGTACTGGGTAAATTGTAATACACATTTAGTAACTCTATATAAGCAACACACTGGTAGAATTACATGTCCACATAAGGTTAGAAGTTATCCTTCACTAAACCTCAGTCCTGAATAAATGATACCCTCTTAAATAGCAAAGTAGTGTTAAGGAGCCTTATTCTGATATTTCAGAGATTTGGTGATGGCAGGGCCTCACAGAACCAAGGAGTCAACTGTGACACTGTGCAAACTCATGGAACAAAGGGTCCATTGTGACACAGTGGAACCCCATGGAACCAAAATCCATTTTGGCGTATTGGGGCCACACTGAACCAATGGCCCATTGTGATACTGCGGATCCAAGGAGATCATTGTGACACTGAGAAACCTCTTGGAACCAAGGGGCTGTTCTGACACAGGCCTTGTGGAACTAAGGGTCCATTGCGGCACTATGGAACCTCATGGAACCAAGGTGACCATTTTCTACTATGGAACCTCATGGAACAAAGGGATTACAGTGACACTGCAGATCCAAGGAGACAATTGTGACTGAGGAACCCCATGGAACCAAGAGTCCATTTTTACACTGTGGGGCCCTGTTTGACCAAGGGGACCACAGTGACTTGCGGGACCTCATGGAACAATGGAGACTATCCTGACACTTTGGGACCCACTGGAACCAAGGGGCCATTATAGCATGTCAGGGTCTCGTGGAATCAAGGGGACTACAGTGAACACTGTGGGTCTCCATGGAATGAAGGGTCCAATGAAACCAAGGATGCCATTTTGACACTCTGGGGCATCATGGTGAATCGTTACAACTGAAAATCACGGGTAAGGACTGTCTAACTAGTCAAAGTTAGAAAGTGATATGTTTATTACGCTGGTGGACAGCACGGGGGGTCATTCCCAAAATGCGTGACCACGCTGTACAAGGATTTTTTCCTTCTATTTATTTCCCAAAATAACACATATTCACATGTAGAAGGATTCTTAGCTGAACAATGCCATGATATTCTCCTACGGCAATTGGACAACCCTGGCCTGCAGATTACAGAGATACTTTGAAGACCATGTACTGTCCTCGGAACAAGATAGACCATGTACTGGCCTCGAATAGATACATCAAGGAAGAATGAACATTGTGCTGAGACCAGCTGCCAAGCACGTCGTGAGAACTGCTAACTTGGCACACCTTAGCTAAAGATGCTTATAGCATGACAACCAATCAGTAATTAACACGTATGTGTGAATATAGCTACTTAACCAATGACCTTTAAGCATTAGTGGCTTGAGGCAGTGTATAGAGAAAGATAAATATGCCAAAGTTGCTGAATAAAGTGAGAACAGCATGTAGCCACATTGGTGTGAGTGTTGTTACTCAGCCAGATCTCCGATTGAGACCCTCTCCGCTTTCACAACCCCAGCACCTCCCATCTCCACTGTGTATTAAAATGAGGTTATTAGTCTTTTATGCGTGCACAATTCTTCTCTTGAATTGGGTTGGTGGTCTTGAATTGGATCAGTGGTCCCAGGATAAAGTCAGGAACGTCTTCATCAGGTCTCTGTGACCCTCTGGCACGATCCAAGGCTCCCTGCTCCATGATGAATTGACACAGAGTCCAGGTGCTGGGCATTGTTCTACTGGTTTCAGTATGTTCCTATAATGGTTTGCTTGCTCTACTTCCTTCTACAAATGAGCTCATAATATAACAACTACCTTTAGCTTAAGCATCTAATAACCTATCATTGCTGTATCTAACTTCAATATGAATTGGTTCTAACCCTCAGCTAAAATCTTAACCCTTTAAAATCATGATCCATTCCCCACTCCTTCTTCAGAGTTAGTAAACCCTTTTACTAATATACATATTCTTCTTCATCTAGCAAGGCTGCACTGTAGGCGTCTCTTAAAACTGTACCATAAGCTCTCAATATTGAAGTTAAAGCTGCTACTCGCCGCAACAATCTCCAGTTCCAAACAAGTACTGTAACAGACAAAATCAAACTTATACCGACTAAGATAAACAAAACAATAATCGGATGAACTAAGGTATTGAGCAAGCCTGTTGCCATTGGAGACCACCCAAAGAGCACATCCCACCGATGACGGGATGGGCCTTCTCCTAATCTTTTAAATACTCTCTGCATAGTCTCTGTGTCATGGTGTATTGTAATCAAAGTTTTCTTTCCTTCATCTTTAATTTCTTTAAGAATTCTCTTTAATTCATGATGCTTCAACAATTGGGTAACTAAAGATAAGTTTATCCCTATAGGCACAGGTGATGTTTCTTGGACAGTAATCAAATTTGCCTTTATATGTTGGTACGATACAACAGGTGCCTGATAGGAAAAATCGCATCCCTCAATTTTGACAGAGTTACAAATGCACAAGTTAAATTGAGTTTCATTCACAGTGATGTTATCTACCATTATAGTGGGCCATGCTGTTCTGAGGCAGACACAACCTTGTCCTGTATACACAAGCAAGGTTGTCTGGTTAATGGGATGCATTTCAAAGTGACAAATGCTTTGCTCTGTATCTAAACAAATATCTTTAACATCACTTACATTGCCTTCACATATAAACCCCAATTGTTCTCTCACTGATCAGGGTTTTCAGTTAACAGTTTGCCACATTCCTTCGACCTTTCATGCCCACATTCTGTGTTCAAAAGGATATAGTATGGTCCCCTCATATAGCCCCAAAGGAACAATTTGATATATCAAGCTTACTGATGCATAGTATATGGTTAAAACAAAAGTTGTTACCGTATTTGTCATGGGATCATAAGTAAAATTAACTAAAACCCACCAGGATTGAAGTTCTTTTTCTAAATCTGAGGCATTATCCCAAACAACTTCATGAATTTTGGCAGTGAATATGCTTTCTTCCCCATCCCTTATAATTGAAGCCGCCATTGAGTGCATCCATAATTGTGCCTGTGTACACCCAAAAGCCAAAGAAATGTTCCCACTAGCTGTGCCTAAAGTATCAATTATCAATTGATGATCTCGTTCTTCCACATTTTCCCATTCTGGTAATATTTTGGATAATTTCTACTGGCTGGTACCTAATGCCAACAAGGAAGATTTTAAAGGTTGTTGCAATTTAACCATATCACTACCAAGTGCTGTCAGTTTGTTCATTAATACTTCTGAATCAATTGTATTTAGAACCCCTAGCCCCATTCCCAATAATCTAGAAAGATCTTTCTTCCATCTGGACATATAAGGCATACACTTCTGCAACCAGGTAGTCCAGCCCATAAAAGAGGTCCTTAAAAATGAAGCACACTTGGGCCGAATGGCAGAGGTATTCACTTGCATTGCCATCTCTACCCGTTTTAATGACCACTTTGGATTAATTAGCAATTTTTCAATTCTGGCCTTCTTAACAGCATACGGTCCAATTTTGGTAATTATGGGAACCATGGGTTCTAGAGTGATTTGAGTAGTCGTGGTTTCTCTCAGTGTTGGTACTGGTTGAGTTATTTTAACCCAATCCATTCAGAGAGCAGGATTTGAGTTATATTATAATCAATCTTAAAATCCTTAATTGCACAGCCTTCTATTTTGAGTCTAAACTCTGAGCAATTGGTTAGGTATTTGTCACAGCATTCAGGGCCAATTTGAATAAGTTCCATGGGTCTCTGATGAGATTCATGGAACCCATCCTGGACAAACGCATATTCACATCCCCAATTATCTTTCCCCTCCCACACAATTGCATTTGTCACTCTTAGCATCTGATCCAGAGACTTACGGGAGTCAGAGTCATAGGCTTTCCCTTTGCACTTTTGTATACCAGTCACATTATATGCAAGCGGTACTGCATTAGCTGTGGCTATAGTGATAATCACAAATGCCACAACTCTCCAGGCTACACCTACTTGATTATCTATTATAACTACAAACCTTTATTCTTAAAATATGTTCATCATTTTACCCACACCCAATTTATTGTCCCGGGAAACTTTTAATTTCAGTTCATTGCCACCCAGTATTACTTTCCAGAGTTCTCGGGAGCCTTCTTCGCTTGGGAATGATGGATCCAGGCACTTTGCTCCTCAATCTTGATTGCAGTAAAGGTGGTGAGGAGCACTTGGAATGGTCCTTCCCACTGCAGTTCCAGAGTCTTCTCTGCAAAAAACTTAACATATAAATAATCCCCAGGCTGTACATCATGCACTGGTCCATCTAGTTCTCTGCTCTGAGCCCCAGCCACATGTTTCTCAATTTCTCTAACTTGTTTGTTTAGGGCCATCTCCTGGTTTAGGGCAAATTTGGTAGAAAACCTCCAAAAGGGGCCCCTCCAGAAAGCAAACCCACATAGCCCCTCCCCTGTAGTAAATAAATGGGGCAGGAGATCTTTCTCCTTTTTAATGCCTTTATTAAAAAGAAACAGCTCAGGTGAGGAGAAATCGACGGGTCGCACCCACACCACCGCTGCTCCCAGGAGTGGCACGGAGGAGGATGATGATGATGATGCAGCTGTGTCGGCTGGTCTGCAGGCAGAGCTGGGGCTTCTGTCCTCACGGGAGATTAGGAGATTCTGCTTTTTCGGTTTAACATTTCAGGTCCTGTCTCTAGTTAACATCTTTTCAGGTTAGGGTGAGAAGTAAAAAGGATCTTAGCAGGTACTGATTACGTTCCTCATCCTTCGACATCACTTAGGTCTTTTAATTCTATGTTGGCTCGTTGTTTTTAGGGGTTTTCCTGGAAAACTGCAAAATTTGGTGAAATGCATTCTCATCTGCATACTAGTTCTGATGTCACTCCCCTGCCCTGCTACTTGCAGGGTTTGGTGTCACTCCCTGGCAATCAGCCACGGTGATCACCAACCATTAACAGGTAATTGAAGAAGAACTCTCAACAATAGGTTGCTGCAACATGAAGCTAACTTAACAGCAACTGGTTCAACTTGTTTTAACTCTGCAACCTTAAAAAAAAATAGATAACTTTTTACTCATAACATCCCCCCAACTGGTTCAGGAAGGATTCTTCGGAGAGAAGTGGAAAGAACCTATTTATTTAACAGGCAAAGCACTCCCCAGCACAAAAAGATGAACAATACCAGATGACAAAAACTCATTCGCTGCTCTGAAGAGATGACAAATTCAGAAAGTCTCTCCAGTGGGTGGTTGCTCTGTTATCAGTCCCTCCAGTGCTGGGACAGGCTGCAGAGTAGGCCCCATCAGGCTACAAAGTGCAAGCTCTCGGTGTTTTCCTGGGTCCCAGTCTGGAGCAGGTTCAAATGGTTCCAAGAAAAGGGAAAGAAAAACAGTCCAGGGAAAGCTCAGACTGCCTCAGATAGCTAAACTAACTAACTAACTAAAAAGCAAAAGGAGCACGGTGTTCCGCCCCATCCATGCCCACCAACAATAATCTGCCCCATCCATGCCCAGAAAACAGCAGACTGTGGAGGACTGAGTCTAGTTCTTGATAACAAAACTCTGTGCTTCTTCTTCTCCCTGCCTTTGATCTCAGCCAGTCTTGAAGGCACAGAATGTAATATCCAGCATAAACAGAACACGCAATTAGGGAAATAATATCATAACATCTCCCTAGGACAGGCCACCACATATCTGTGTAGAGTTTCTTCCCCTATTTGAGTGGGTGTTGTCCCTTCTTGAACTCCATATGGCCTTCTATACAATATTTCAAAAGGACTTAGTTTTTCTTTTTATTCTTGGTTTGGTCCAGATTTGTAATAATGCTAATGAAAGAGCCTGAAGCCAGGGTAACTTCGCCTCTTGTCCCGGTCTTCTTATTTGCTGCTTAATTAAGTGATTCCTTTTCTCCACTTGACCACTTGACTGGGCATGATATGGAGTATGAAGTTCCCAGTCTATGCCTAAAAGGCAGCTAATTTGCTGCATAATTTTTGAAATAAAATGTGGCCCTCTATCTGAAGACACTGTGGCTGGGACTCCAAAATGTGGTATTATTTCTTGTAACAATGTTTTGGTTACCTCCCACACTTTGGCAGCTCTTGTAGGGAAACTTTTGGCCACCCTGAAAAGGTATCTGTTAACACCAATAGCTATTGGTACCCCCTTTCCTTGGTAGTTCTGAAAAATCAATTTGCCATTGCTGCGCAGGTCTATATCCTTTTCCAGTTTATCCAAGTTTTGGTTTAGGAATATTTTTGGGATTAGTTTGGAGGCAAAGGGTACATTGATGAGTCACCTGAATCACTGTCATTTGCAAGTTTCTGGCTAGGATTCTGTCTTTCAAATAATTATACAAGGCATCTATTCTGCAACGTGTTTTCTCATGTTCATCTTTCACTAATGACCATAATGTGTAAGAGGGAATCACAAGCCTTCCTTTCCCTTTATCTGTAACAGCCCATCCTTCTTGATTATAATTTATATTTTCATTCTCAATAAGCCTTTTTTTTTTTTTTTTTTTACTATACCTTGGCTTACTTTTAATAGAAATTTGTCCATCTGGGATTAAGGTTGTTTTAACTGTCTCAACAACCTCACCTTTAGCTGCTTCTTTTGCCTTTCTGTCTGCCAGCTCATTTCCTTCCTCCAATTCAGAGCTCACTTTTTGGTGTGCCTTGATGTGTATGATGGCTACCTTTTCAGGTAGCTGGACTGCCTCTAACAGTTTTATTACCTCTTGTGCATGTTTGATGCTTTTTCCTTGTGAGTTCAACAGTCCTCTTTCCTTCCAGATGGCCCCACATGTATGGACTACCCCAAATGCATACCTCGAGTCTGTGTAAATATTGATTTTCTTTCCTTTGCCAGGTCTAAAGCCCGGGTTAAGGCAATTATTTCAGCCTTCTGTGCCGAGGTGTTGGTTGATAACGATCCAGACTCTATTACCTCTTGGCTTGTGGTACTGCATATCCAGCTTGCCTTTTCCCACTGATGACATAACTACTTCCATCAGTGAACCAGGTCTCAGTGTCCTCGACAGGGGTGTCCTTCAGATCTGGGTGACTGGAGTAGGTAGCTTCAATAGTCTCCAGGCAGTCATGGATCACCAGTTCTCCCATACTACCACTGAGGAAAGAAGCTGGGTTTACAATGTTCATTACCACAATTTCTACATCATCTTGTTCCACCATTATGGCTTGGTATTTCAAGAATCTCTGTGGGGAGAGCCAATGTCCCCCTTTTACTTCCAGCACTGCAGACACTGTTGGGACTCTAGCACAATCGTCTTCTGGCCCAGGGTGAACTTGTGTGCTTCCTGGATGTTCACTGCCACTGCCGCAACAGGTCTGAGGCATCCTGGCCATCCCTTAGCTGCTGCATCCAGCTGCTTAGAGAGGTAAGCAACTGCCCTGTGGTATGGGCCCAGATCTTGTGCTAGTATTCCCAAAGCAATTCCCTGGTTTTTGTGAGAAAATAGAAAGAATGGTTTACTCACATCTGGAAGTCTCAGGGCTGGAGCTGACATGAGGGCCTTCTTCAGTTGGCCAAAGGCTCATGTTGCTTCTTTCATCCATTGGAGGTCTCTGTTTCCTTCCGTAATCAAGGCATATAGGGGTTTGACTAACAGTCCGTAATTATAAACCCACAGCCTGCACCACCTTGTCATACTTAAAAAGGTTCTCAGTTCTTTTACTGTCTGGGGCTTTGGGGTCTGGCATATTGCTTCCTTGCGATCCTGTCCTAAAGTTCTTTGTCCAGCACTAACCTTGTAGCCCAAATAAATAACTGTTTGCTTCACCATTTGGGCTTTCTTCTGGGATACTCGATACCTCTGTAGGCCCAAAAAGTTTAAGAGGCTTACTGTCCACTCCATACATGCCTCTTGGGTTTTGGTAGCTACCAGAACGTCATCCACATACTGTAACAGCTGTTCTTCTTCTGATGGAACTTCCCAAGATTCTAGATCTTTTGCTTTCCAGATGGCCCCACATGTATGGACTACCCCAAATGCATACCTCGAGTCTGTGTAAATATTGATTTTCTTTCCTTTGCCAGGTCTAAAGCCCGGGTTAAGGCAATTATTTCAGCCTTCTGTGCCGAGGTGTTGGTTGATAACGATCCAGACTCTATTACCTCTTGGCTTGTGGTACTGCATATCCAGCTTGCCTTTTCCCACTGATGACATAACTACTTCCATCAGTGAACCAGGTCTCAGTGTCCTCGACAGGGGTGTCCTTCAGATCTGGGTGACTGGAGTAGGTAGCTTCAATAGTCTCCAGGCAGTCATGGATCACCAGTTCTCCCATACTATAACAGTTTTATTACCTCTTGTGCATGTTTGATGCTTTTTCCTTGTGAGTTCAACAGTCCTCTTTCCTTCCAGATGGCTCCATGTGCATGGACTACCCCAAATGCATACCTCGAGTCTGTGTAAATATTGATTTTCTTTCCTTTTGCCAGCTCTAAAGCCCGGGTTAAGGCAATTATTTCAGCCTTCTGTGCCGAGGTGTTGGTTGATAACGATCCAGACTCTATTACCTCTTGGCTTGTGGTACTGCATATCCAGCTTGCCTTTTCCCACTGATGACATAACTACTTCCATCAGTGAACCAGGTCTCAGTGTCCTCGACAGGGGTGTCCTTCAGATCTGGGTGACTGGAGTAGGTAGCTTCAATAGTCTCCAGGCAGTCATGGATCACCAGTTCTCCCATACTACCACTGAGGAAAGAAGCTGGGTTTACAATGTTCATTACCACAATTTCTACATCATCTTGTTCCACCATTATGGTTTAGTATTTCAGGAATCTCTGTGGGGACAGACAATGTCTCCCCTTTACTTTCAGCACTGTGTGGGACACCAGCACAGACATCTTCTGGCCCAGGGTGAACTTGTGCACTTCCTGGATGTTCATTGCCAGTGTTGCAACCGCTCTGAGGCATCCTGGCCATCCCTTAGCTGCTGCATCCAGCTGCTTAGAGAGGTAAGCAACTGCCCTGTGGTATGGGCCCAGATCTTGTGCTAGTATTCCCAAAGCAATTCCCTGGTTTTTGTGAGAAAATAGAAAGAATGGTTTACTCACATCTGGAAGTCTCAGGGCTGGAGCTGACATGAGGGCCTTCTTCAGTTGGCCAAAGGCTCATGTTGCTTCTTTCATCCATTGGAGGTCTCTGTTTCCTTAGGTAATCAAGGCATATAGGGATTTGACTAACAGTTTGTAATTATAAGCCCACAGCCTGCACACCCCAGTCATGCCCAGAAAGGTTCTTAGTTCTTTTACTGTCTGGGGCTTTGGGGTCTGGCATACTGCTTCCTTGCGATCCCATCCTAAAGTTCTTTGTCCAGCACTGACTTCATAGCCCAAATAAACAACTGTTTGCTTCACCATTTGGGTCTTCTTCTGGGATACTCGATACCTCTGTAGGCCCAAAAAGTTTAAGAGGCTTACTGTCCACTCCATACATGCCTCTTGGGTTTTGGTAGCTACCAGAACGTCATCCACATACTGTAACAGCTGTTCTTCTTCTGATGGAACTTCCCAACCAAAGGCTCATGTTGCTTCTTTCATCCATTGGAGGTCTCTGTTTCCTTAGGTAATCAAGGCATATAGGGATTTGACTAACAGTTTGTAATTATAAGCCCACAGCCTGCACACCCCAGTCATGCCCAGAAAGGTTCTTAGTTCTTTTACTGTCTGGGGCTTTGGGGTCTGGCATACTGCTTCCTTGCGATCCCATCCTAAAGTTCTTTGTCCAGCACTGACTTCATAGCCCAAATAAACAACTGTTTGCTTCACCATTTGGGTCTTCTTCTGGGATACTCGATACCTCTGTAGGCCCAAAAAGTTTAAGAGGCTTACTGTCCACTCCATACATGCCTCTTGGGTTTTGGTAGCTACCAGAACGTCATCCACATACTGTAACAGCTGTTCTTCTTCTGATGGAACTTCCCAAGATTCTAGATCTTTTGCTAGTTGTTCTCCAAATATCATGGGGAAGTTCTTGAACCCTTGAGGCAGAACTAACGATGTGAACTGGGTTTTGTATCCAGTTTTGGGGTTTTCCCATTCAAATGCAAAACTTTTCTGGCTGGTCTCATCGAGAGGAAGGCAAAAGAAAGTGTCTTTCACATCTAAAACAGTAAACCATGTTAGTTCAGATGTTAAACAAGTTAACAGAGTGTAGGGGTTGGCAACCACTGGGTATAAATCCTCAGTTATCTTATTAACAGCTCTTAAACCTTGTACTATTCAGTATGATCTCTCAGGCTTTTTAACAGGTAAAATAGGAATATTTAACTCAGACTGACACACTTTTATTAGACCTATCTGTAAAAAGTGTTAGATTACTGGGCTAATATCTTCTTTGTCTTCCTTTCTCACAGGGTACTGCTTGACCCTAACTGGTTGTTTTCCTTCTTTAAGCCTAATTTGCACTGGGGATGCATTCTTTGCTCTCCCTGGTATGTTAGAAGCCCACATGCCAGGAAATACCTTATCCAGTATTTTCCTGAGAATCCCATCTTCACTTTCAATTTTAGCCTCATTGGTTATTAGCATCCGGCTTAACTATTCCACATATTGTTGGTCCTTAACCTCCAAAGTAATGTCCCCATTTTTTAATATTATTTTTGCTTCTAATTCTTCCAATAAATCTTTACCCAAAAGTCCTGATGGAGCATTGGGCATATATAAGAACTTGTGAATTTGTGAATTCCCCATTGTTTTACAAGTTTATATTTCAACAGCCTATAAAAATAAGCTCTTTCAGATTGGCCAGTTGCCCCCTTTACCATGACATAATCATTTGTTATTGGTATTAAAACTTTATTTAACACCAAATATGTTGTCCCTGTGTTTATCAGAAATTCAATTTCCTTTTTCTTGTTCCCTAGTTTCATTATAACCAGAGGATCTCCAAGGGTAAGATCCTCCAGTCCACATCAGTCTTCTTTAACATGGGCAACCACTGCCCCCCACTTTTTGATCTCCTTTTCTTTGTTCATCACCTTTTCTTCATCACCTAGTTCTGGGCACTAGGTCTTCCAGTGTCAAACTCTCTTGCAGAATGCACATTGATCTCTCCTTAGATGAGGTGGTCCCTGCCTTAGTGGCCCTTGTCCACATTTCCCTTTTTCTTCTTCCCTTACTACTGCTAATATTTTTTATCCCTTTTTTAGACTTTTCTTCCCTGTTACTAAATACTCTTCACGCCTCTTGTAGCAAAGTCTCTAAATCTTGTGCTGTCTGACCCTGTATCTTCTGAAGATTGGCAGCTACACCACCACTGGATCTTCAGAGGAAAACTCCACCTTCTACAGGATCACTGCACCAACAGAACCACACCAGTCACTGCAGGACTGCAGCCACCATTTAATGGGACTGCTACCAGCACCCTGACCCACGGGGTGTCAGGTACTATTCTGATTCTGTCAGTGGGTTTTTTTGTTTGTACTATTACATTTAATTTTAGTTTTCCTAGTAAAGAACTGTCCTTCCTATTCCCATATCTTTGCCTGAGAGCCCCTTAATTTCAATATTATAATAATTTGGAGGGAGGGGGTTTACATTTCCATTTCAGGGGAGGCCTCTGCCTTCCTTAGCAGACACTTTTCAAACCATGACAGATTTTGGCTCCCAACCTGTGGCTCGAGGGCATTGAGAGAAAAAGGCTGAAAAAGGGAAAAAGATTTCTTGTAATCTAATTTCTGTGTGCCCATATAGAAACCTTGTTAAGTGACAGCATGTGGTCTAGCTTACCTCAGTTTGGGTGGCATGTGGTCCTGCCTGTATTTCTCCCATTTGCAGGCCCTTATCTAAACATGGGTCCTGTAACCAAGACTACTGTGGCTATTATCCAGTTTGATTTATGGGTTAATAAGATGAAGAATTAATGGATTTTTATTTATCTCTGTAAGGCAAGCACATGGATTCAGAGCTACCACACACTAACTGTATAGTTTTGGAGTTACTTTAATAATGGCACTTTCTGTGAAGAAATGACAGCAGGGGACATTTTCTCCCAACCCTTTAACCATCTCTTTGAGTCTACCCCACCAGTTTTTGAAGGATTCAGATCCACTCTAAATGCTAATGATATCATACAATAGTTGGTGTTGCTGATAGGTCTGTTCTCTTCAGCATTCAGAAATAAGGGAAGATTAACGTGGATAACCACCCTGACACCTACCCCAGAGACTAGAGATGCTGCCCCAGAGCCTGACCTGCCCCAGAGAACAGGGATGCTGCCTCAGAGCCTGACACTGCCCCACAGCCCACATCAGAAATGAACCACCCAGATTGGGTGGGGGTCCTGGTAAATGAGATAGGCCAGATTGGCCAGATGCTGAAGGATTACATCTCCCCAGCTGGTGAGAAACTCTCCCCCTCGAAGAGGGAGGGTCTAATGGTGCAGCCACTGAAACCACAGACATTACAACTATCCAGGTTCCAGTAGAAACAAGGAAGCCTAAGACGAAATCAGAGCACCCAGATAAGGATAAGAAAGGAGGCCCCTCACAACCCACAGGGTAGCTAACAGTTGTGGTCATCACTGAGTTCCTGATGTATGAAAGTCTCCATAATCTGCACAAAGACATTGTATGAAAGAGGCGTGAGGCTTATACAACCCGGCTACTTCGGGTGTGGGACCTTATGGGTACAGGTGTGCAAGTGGATGGTGGTGAGGCAAGGAATTTGGGACCCTTGAGCCAGGTGTGAATCAGGTATTTGAAAGGGAGCTAGGGACCCTTTCCCTCTGGGAGCAGCTTTTAATGAGTGTCAGAGAGAGGTTTGTCCACAGGGAGAGAATGCAGGAGAACCACCATAGAATGCGCTGGAAGAGCCTTGAGGAAGGGATCCAGCAGCTGAGAGAAGTGGCGGTACTGGAGGTACTTTTTGGGAGGGATGGACAGCATGATAATGACCCTGACAAAGTCAGGTGCACTGGGCAAGTGCTGTGCAGTCTGGCAAATCTGGGGCCATCTCAATACCCCACCTTCACTGCAAGGATTAATGCTGATACCAACCAAGAGACAGTGGGCTCTGTCACCAACAAGCTTGGAAATTATGAAGGTATGATCAATGGCCCAATGCAGGCTCATGTCTCCGCCGTGGTTAAGGAATTCAAAGAGGAGATGTTGGAGATGAGGGAGGACCTGAGTAAAATCAATGCAGCACCCCAAAGTCAGAGCCCAATGTCCCCCAGCTACAGAGAGACCCACAGGCTGACCTGTCGTTCTTCCTGCATGACCATGGGGAAGACATGGGAAGGTGGGATGGGAAACCCACTTCTGTCCTGGCAGCACAGGTGTGCCAGCTCATGGAGGGAAACACTAACTGAGGGAGTTCCACTAAGGTGAGGGTAGCCTCAGCCTCCCATGGCCGAGCTGCTGGGTATGATCTGTCAGATCCCCTTGAAGGAACCTCTCATATGTATGCCCAGGAAAGAAACGATAACCAGGGCTAGAGGGACCCTGCCTCTAACCAGGAAGAGGCACAGGAAAATCAGGTCTTCTGGACAGTGTGGATCCGATGGCCTGGCACATCAGAACCACGGAAATATGAAGCCTTAGCTGATACTGGTGCACAGTGTACCCTGATACCATCTGGACATGTGGGGGCAGAACCTGTTTCCATTGCTGGGGTGATGGGGGGCTTGCAGCAATTGACCCTGTTGGAAGCCGAGGTGAGCCTGACTGGGAAGGAGTGGCAGAAACATCCTATTGTGACCAGCCCAGAGGCCCCATGTATTTTGGGCATAGACTTCCTCCAAAATGGCTATTACAAAGACCCAAAGGGACTCAGGTGGGCTTTTGGAATAGCTGCTGTAGAGGCAGAGAACATGAAGCAATTGAACACCTTATCTGGACTATCAGAGAACCCATCTGCAGTTGGACTTCTGAGGGTGGACGAGCAACAAGTGCCAATTGGCACCTCAAGGGTGCACCAAGGGCAGCATCAGACTAATTGAGATGCCATGATCCCCATCCACAAAATTATCTGCAAGCTGGAGAACCAAGGGGTGGTCAGTAAGGCTCACTCACCCTTCAACAGCCCCACTTCGCCTGTGCACAAGTCTGAATGAGAATGGAAATTCTGACTGTGGACTGTCATGCCTTGAGTGAAGTGACTCCACCACTGAATGCTGCTGTGCCAGACATGCTGGAATCCCGTACGAGCTGGAGTCCAAGGCAGCAAAGTAGTATGTCTCTGTTGACATTGCTAATGCATTTTTCTCCATTCCTCTGGCAGCAGAATGCAGGCCTCAGTTTGCTTTCTCTTGGAGGGGCGTGCAGTACACCTGGAACTGACTGCCCCAGGGGTGGAAACACAGACCCACCATCTGCCATGGACTGATCCAGGCTGCACTGGAAAAGGGTGAAGCTCCAGAAGACCTGCAGTATATTGATGACATCATTGTGTGGGGGAACACGGCAATGGAAGTGTTTGAGAAAGGAGAGAATATCATCCAAATTCTCCTGAAAGCCAGCTTTGCCATCAAGAGGAGCAAAGTCAAAGGACCTGCCCAAGAGAACCAGTTCCTGGGAGTGAAGTGGCAAGATGGACGGTGTCAGATTCCCACTGAGGTCATCCACTAAGATCACCGCGATGTCTCCACCAACCAGCAAAAAAGAAACACAAGCTTTCCTAGGCATCATAGGTTTTTGGAGAATGCACATACCTGAGTACATCGTGATTGTGAGCCCTCTCTACCTAGTCACCTGCAAGAAGAACAATTTCTTCTGGGGCCCTGAACATCAACAAGCTTTTGCCCAGATTAAGCAGATTGCTCATGCAGTAGACCTTGGCCCAGTCAGGATGGGACCTGAGGCGACGAATGTGCTTTACTCTGCAGCTGGAAACAATGGTTTGTCCTGGAGGCTGTGGCAGAAGGTGCCTCGGGAGACTCAAAGCTAACCACTGGGATTCTGGAACTGAAGCTACAGAAGATCTAAAGCCAACTACACTCCCACAAAGAAGGAAATCTTGGCGATCTGTGAAGGAGTTCAAGCTGCCTCAGAGGTGACAGGCACAGAAGCATAACTCTGTCACTGTTTAGAAAGAAATGATACAGACTCGACAGAAGGCTGATTGGCATAAAGCACTGTTTATTTTGGACTGCTCCTTTTTATAAGCTGTTCTGATCCAGGTGGACTTCATTGATCATTTAGTTAATACATTTCACCTCATTGGCTAACAAGACGCCCTTTTATAAACAATCTTTGAGAATAACCAGGAAACAGACAGTAGGAAAAACACCACCTGCAGGTTGTTTTTAATAATAAGTTATCATTGTTTATCTCCAGCTCCCTAAAGTTTCCCAGGCTGATTGTGGGAAAACTTATCTGGTTTTCTCACTCTCTGACCAGGCTGTCACTTCCACAGGCCCCCCTGTTTAAAGGAGGAGGCAGTGTTTGTAATCTTCTGTGGGGCCCCTTGCAGAAAAGTGAATAAACACAGCTCCAGAGGTTTCTCAATCGGACACTGGTTTAAAATGGTCAGGGAGATCGGATCTTGTGATCCCCTCTTACAAGAAATGCACTATGAATCCTAAAATAATTTACTTATTCTAATACAATCTCAATACTAAGTCTAATAATATGATAACAACTTATCATTAACTTGTTTAAAGAACTGACAGTCTTAGCCTGTCAACAGTACTTTTTCAGAAACAAAGAAAGGATGGAATGTTCACCCCCCACCTCGAGGAGAGGCCATCTGATTGATGGTCATCATCCTGATCATTGTTCGAAGGTTGCCTGTTGGTCACATTCTGTCTTTGGTGTCGCAAATCAGGGTGGACACACCTCGCAGGTATCTACCATACTCCAGTATCTGTGGAAACACATGCATACCCACGGCCCCAAGTGATAAGGTCCCACTTATTAGTGGCTAAGTCCCGTGTCTGGACTTTCGCTCAAGGCAGGTGTGTTTCACCTGAAGAATGCAATGAAAAAAAATTATTTAAAATTACAAGATTCTCTGAATTCTGTGACACTGTAAGGTAGTTGATTGGTTTCCCCAGGCATCCTTTTTTGTTGGTTTTTTTTGCTGGTTTGCCCATTGAAGGCACCATGAAGGCAAACTTTGGTTTGTCATCAGGATGCAAAGGAATTGTGAAAAAATAATCCTTCAAGTCAATGATCAAAATCTCTCATCCAGCAGGAATCATGGTGGATGAGGGCATACCGGGCTGCAACGCTCCCCATGCTGTCCATCACCACATCAATTTTCCTGTAACAGCCTCCATTTCCCAAACTTTATCACAAAGACAGGAGTATTACAGGGACTAGCAGAAGGCTCAATGTCCCTGTTGACGAAGGGTGACCAATTTCATCAGGGGCCAGTCACGAACTCAAATGGCTTCATCCACCAGCCACCATAAAGGCAGAATAGGGTATCTTTTGCCCTTCAATGCAGTGGCCTCAATTACAACCTGTTCCAATTCGCACTCCCCAGGCAGCCAACACATCCCGCCCCTGGACATTGATCAGAGATGGAATGACATAGGGCCGAACTGCAGCTGTTTTCCCATTCACGTTACTGATCAGCACAAACCATTGGCTCACCAAGGTACGTGCCACACCCCCCACCCCTATGACAGCTGACCCCATGGGAGCCAAAGGCCACATAGGAGGCCACGCAGAGAGGGAGATGACTGTCACATCCACCTCTGTGTTGATCAAACATTGAAGCTCGATCAGCAGCGGGCAGGCACCCAGTAGGGTCAGGGTACACACTATCTGGGGCTGCTAAGCAGAAATGTCCACAGACCAGAGGGCCTGTGGCAGTCCTGTGGATCCAAAGCCACCACTCCCACGAGTCTGCTGGTCACTTCCGAGGACACATGACTGAAAAAGGCACAAGTTGAGCAATCTGAGTCCCTGCTGGAATAGTGACGGGGGGAGGGCGTGAAAAACATGGCACAAATCTGACCTGAAAAGCCAAAGTCAGTGACTCCTGGGTGAATAAAGATTCCTGGTGGGTGACACTAGATTTTCCCACAAGCAGCGCACCCAGTCCTTGTCCCAAAGGTTGGAACACGTCCAAAGGAACCTTATGTTCACAACAGGATTCTAAGATGACTGCACCGTCGGTACGTACATCCACACCGGCGGAGCCATGGGTGATGCCTCTCAGCTGGCTGAGCTGACCTGAGGTAGCGCCATGCCCTGAAGAATCATTTGTATCAGGGTGCAATTCCCCTCTGCGCTCATTGTCCCATTTCCTGGGCCTGCCAAAGGCTGGCCATTGGCATGAAATTTAGCCTTGCATTGCTCAGCAAAATGACCTGCCCTTAGGCATCTAGCGCACAAGAAGGAGGCACCTGTCCCCATAGGTTTGGGTGCTCCTTGCTTTCTCTTGCCCTTATTTTTGTTCTTCTGTTGTCCACCCCATAAGGCTACGTGGCCTGGCTGTGTAGCAACTGCCAGAGCAGACACCCTGTGGTTTACAGCACCTGTCTTGGCACATGCATTGACCATGTCTGCCAGCGACGGGTCACCTGGAAGAGCATCTATGATCTTCCAGCACTCACTATTCAAGTTGAACCGGGCTAACTGCTTGCATAAAATCTGCCTTAAGGCATCATCCTCAACCTGTTTCTCCAGGGCAACAGCAAGCTTCTCGGCAAATGGCAAAAAAAGGTTCACCTGCTCCTTATCATTGTAAATTGTGGCCTGGGGAAGGCTGTGCTTCAACAACGCAATAAATCCTACACTTTGACACTGCTCAAGAACAGTAGAGTCCTAGGTAGTCTGAAAATCAGGACTGGAAATGGCCTGCTCTCCAAGGAGAGCATCCACCCCCATGCCATACCTACAGTCTTCCCAAGGCAGAAGCCTGTTGCTTGCTGCAACCTTTGCAGCAGCCTGTGTCCAGCTGTCCAAAAAACCTCATATTGCACAGGCTGGAACAGTGCCTGAGCAATATGTTTAATATCAAATGGAGCAAGCAGGTCCGAGTTTATCACTCTGAGAGCGTGCAGAACTTGCTCAGAGCCAAGGCCGTATTTTGCAGCCTGGTCTCGCAGATCCTGGATCACTTGCCAGGCAATCACATCATGCCTGTTGGTGTGTCCTGAATTCAGGACAGGCTTATACACAGGAAGAACTTGCACCTGGCCTTGTGGCAGAACATGGTCTCCCTGAACCACCTGTGTCCTCCCCACAAATGTCGGACAAGCTGTCTGACCGACACCTGCGGCTCCTTCCCCCAGAGCAAGTATGGTGCCTGCCGCACACTGTGACCTCCCCGCCCTGTTCAACGGATCCCCATCCCCAGCTTCTGAAGCTTGCATCTATACTGCATCCCAAAAGCTGTGGGGATTCTTGGGGCACATGCAAATGCAGATTAGAGCAATACAGTGACATGGAATCCCAAAAGGAGGATGCCATTTACATTCTGAGGGATCCAATCCCAGCTAAATGAAGCACCATGAGCAGGAGCACATCATGGAAGAGGTTTCTGTGTATTCTGTCTAAAGACATAGTTTTTATTTCTGTTGTTAATTAAGCTTAGTGAAATAGCTGCTTGTGTTAAAATGCCTGCTTGGATGGGATAATATCCAGTGAACACAGGATGAGGACACCTGTACAGATCTGCCAAATATCAGCACTCACTGTCTGAAGGCAGAGTGGAGCAAGGCCCAAAAACTGGAGGTGATAAGAATGGACTGAAACCACAGCCAAGGAATCTGCATGCTCTAAAAAGGCGGATCCAAGGAGGAGCCATACTAAACAGTTCTTGGAACATGTAAACTAGTTTGGGGGAAAGTTTGCTATGCATGAGGGTCTATGAATATGCAACAGGCTGATGTAAGGAAAAAGGTATTTAAGGGGTATCTCTGAAGGTGACAGGGTGCTCTTGGCTGAGTGCCAAGATGCACCTGGCCCTAATAACCTTTGCTCCATGGTCCTTGTCTCCCATTGTCCTTTATTAAACTTTTTACATTTTCACAGGAGAGTGAACATGTTTTTCACACATGTGCACAGTTTGATCCAAGAGCCTGGCAGGTAACAGCTCCACACATCTCTTGGCAATCAATGGCAAAACAAACCAGACTGTTTTTCTCCTGTCTGTAGCTCTGTGCAGGGACCATTAGAAGGGAAAACACAGCCCTTGTGCTGGAGCTGAGCTGGAGACCTGGTCTGCCAAGCACTATTGAGCTCCATCCAACCCGTTTTCTGCTCGTCCGATTGACATCTAGGGCCCTGTACAGAACACTGACAGCCTGGTCTGGCCCCCAGAGAAGGAAAAGGAGTCCCTGGAGAAGCTGTACCAGGTGATGCTGCTACTGGAGACACCAAGGATGACCTCAAGGATGACAATCTCTTCCTTAAGCTGACCACTGGCAAGCTGAAGACTGACTTCAGTTCTGGCACCTTCTTCAAAGACACACTTCACACCCAATTTGCAGGTGAATCCACACACAGGGGGATGTTCCCAGATCCAGCATGGCACAGCCTGGCTGGGCATCAAAAGTTCCCCCCTTTCCTGGGGCAGATGCAACAAATTCTTCAGTTGGCTGCCAAGCTGCTTTTTGGCAGGGCTCAGGGGGATGTAACAAAATGGGAGTCAGCTCCTGGTCCTGCCAACAGCACCTGCTGTGCCCTAGGCTGGGGGGCAGACAGCCCAACCAAAACAAAACCCCATGGGGGAGCAGAAGTGGGACTCCAAAAGCCACGCACTGGCTCCTTTGGTTTGCAGGAGAGGAAGGGCTTGGGCTACTCCATTCTGCTTGTCCCTGGCTGCACAACAGCAATGTCTCAGGGGTGCTGTGGGAGGTTACTATGTCATTCAGAGCTGCTCTGCAGCCCTCAACTGTCTTCACTGTTGTGTTGCCACTCTTTTTGCCTTGTCCCTCCAGCAGGATGAGCTCCATGACTGCTCTTTACCCTCCCTACTCTTCCCAGACCACCCCCCTACCTCAGTGAGATTCAGGCTAAAGCTGATTTGTCTCCTGTGGCCCAGCAGTGCCATCCCCTCTGTGGGGAGCTCCAGCCCCAAAGCCCAGTGCACAGCAGTGTGGGCTGGAGCAGCTGAGCTGCACCCCTGGCTTGGCTGTTTGTGGGAACTAAATCCTGCCTGTGTGCAGTTCTCCCTGCAGGACGGCCCCAGGGCAGAGCCAAGCCCAGCTCCCGCTGCATCCCCTGTAGCCTGGGGCAGAGGATGGTCCCATAGCAGCTGCCAGAACTGAGGTTCCTGGGGAGCACCCAGAGCTGTGGCTCCAGGCAGCATTTGGAAGGGTTGTGTTCTCATCTACTCAACCTTGTGTGGAGAACAACCTGTGCTGCTAGGCCAGCACTGCCCTTCTGCGCAGGAACAAGGCTGAAGGGCTTTCCCATCCCAGAGGAGGCAGCGCCACGCCTTGACAGGGCCTGGCAGGGCTGGAGCTGGATCTTGCTCCTGTCTGGGACTCACTGCCCACCCATCCCCACTGCACTTCCTTGTCCAGGGGCAGATGGGTCTTTCTGTGCAAGGGGCTCTTGGATGTCTCTGTATCCACGGATAGGGAACAAACACGGAGACAGAAAGTGTCACACAAAGCGTCTGCACTCTCCATCCTTTCTATTCAAAAACCATCTCTGCATACTCCATGCAGAGATCTATGAAAAATCTATGGAGGGACAGAGATTTCCCACACACCTTTAACTCTGGCAGCACTTCCCTGATGAGAGGTGACCAGTGGATTTTTTTCCCAGCTCTGTGTACAGAATAGCTGTCCAAGAGCTGAAGGGAGCAGCATTTAGAAACACTTTCAAGATTTCTAGGCAGGAAAGGGAGCTGATGGCCATTCCTGGAACTTGCATTATTCATCAGGAGGGAGGGCTGGTTCTTTAGGAATAAGGAACAATGGAGACAGAAGAATTTGGAAAAATCCCAGCTCTCCGTGGATTTGTGCAAAGAGGGAAGCAGCAGAAACACTTTGTGTCTGGTTGTGTGGACACAAGGTCCAAGGAGCTGCGGTAGCAGCGGGTGACAGGGCTGGTGGCAGGTGAAGTCCTGTTTCATGACATCCCAGAGTGGCACAGGACAAAGCTCCAAGCACCCACAGTCACACTGATGAAGTCTTTGCAATGCTGCACATCCTCTAAGAAAAGCTGCTGTCCCACAGCCTGTTGGAAATACTTCAGGTCTAAGTTTCAGACTGCAGTACTTTTACATTCAAGACCAGTCATGCTAGAGGTGACTGGGAGTGGCTAAGAGCAATTAGAATCATGCTGCAATCTGCTGAGAGCAACTGGAAGTGAGTGGAAACACTGGGGGCAACTGGGATATACTGGGAATATCTGAGACCATAAAGCAACCTTAAAGGGAGTTACTGGAATACTACTGGGAGAATCTGGGAGTGACTGGAAGCATACTGGGTTATTGGGAGCAACTGGGACCATGCTGGGAACAAATGGCATCATACTGAGAGTGACCATGTTCATACTGGAATCATACTCGGTGGGACTGCAGCCATAGTGGGAATAATCATACTGGAGGTGACCGGAACCATATTAGGAGTGAATGAGAACCCCTGGGACTATGCTGGGATCACAGTGATATCATACTGGGAGTGACTGGGATCATAGTGGGAATTACTGGGACCATACTGGGGGTGACTGGGAACCATTCTGGGAGTGACCTGAGCCCTCTCTGGGTGGAATTGGGTAAACTGGCTCAGCTGGGCTCAAGGTTGTTCCACCCCAGGGCTGCCCTGGATCTCGCAGCTGCCCCAGCCCCACAGAGACAAGGGACACAGGAGACAGGGAACATGGAACAGACAGGGGACATGGCATGGCCGAGGGCCACTATTCTCCAGCAGTTTGGGCTGTTGAGCGCAGGCTGTTGCCCTTGGGGTCCCAGAAAAGGTAAAATGATACGCAAAAATAATCCTAATAAAACTCCTTTCCTCCACCTCTCCCTCCTTCCCAGGCTTTACTTTATCCCCAACTCCCTCCCACCTCCCCACCACTGGTGCAGGGACAATGGGAGGGGGGATTGTGGTCACTTCATACTGCTGCTTCCCCAACAGGGAGAGGAGTCCTTGCCTGACTCCAGGGTGGGGTCCCTTCCATGGATTCAGTCCTCCATAGACTTCTCCCGTGCAACTCCTTCCCAGTTTGCCTCTTTATCACCTGCTCCAGAGTGCAGGTTTTGATTGATTTTTTTTTCACAATCATTGATTTTCACTTTAGTAAATGTACTTATCTCAACTGACAGAGTTTCAGCAAACAGACTCATCCCAGCCTGTGAGTTGTTTGCCAGCTAAAATTTAAACAAGTACAAACAACAGAGACTCAGTACCACATTGTGTGGGGTTAACACCAGCTGGTGGTGGATCTCTGTTAAGAGGGAGGTTTCAGGTGGAATTCAGGATTTCTGTATCCTTCTGGACTTCACTGGGGTGTCTCTGCAGGTGGCTGCAGATGGAGAATTTAGTCTCAGAGCACCTGTCGCTGCTGATCCTGTGAGAGTTCGTGTAGGCGCAGTGGCCGCTGCCCTGGATGTCAAACCTGGATCAACAGCAAAGTTAGAGCTCATGGGAGACAGCTGGGAAAGGAGGGATTCCCATTTCCAGAGAGATTAAGGGTGCTGCAGGTGCAGGGACCAACCTTCCCAGCTAAGTCCCCATGAAGAACCCAAACTACTTTCCACTCCTCAATGGTTTTCATGTTTTTGGTCCCAGGGGATTCATGCAGGGATGCCCCCAGGCCCCCATCAGCATTTGCATCTCAAAAATCCACGGGATGTGTATGAATGCTTTGGCACAACCAGGGAAAGTAGTGTTTGATTGCTCCCACCTCAACAGATCTCTACTTGTGCTTCCTGCATCCAGCCCCTGCCCCGGCTCAGCCCAGGCCATAGTTTTGCTCCAGAAGATGGGACGTACAGGGCATTGAAGAGGGAACCATTGAGCCATTTCCAAGGTCCAGAACCTTCCCTCCAGAGACCAACCCAGTACTCCATGAAGTTCCCATAGCGCAGGAGGAAATGCTGGAAGTGGGGAAAGCAAGGATCACAGGTACCTCCATGTTATTCTGTTCAGGCAATTTCCTGCAATTTCCAAATCTGCTCTCCAAACTGCCTCCTCAGGGGTTTCTCTTACCAGCTCCTCCCTGGTGTCGATGGTGGCCAGGTGGGCTTGGCGGGAGAGGCAAGAGTGCTGACTCCCTTCCCAGTCCACTTCCTCCTCCAGAAAGTAAAAGCACTTGTTCCCAAAGCCAATCCCACTCTCCAGGCAGCTGGGCAGGGTGGGAGCTGGGCAGGGTGAGTCTTTCTTAGCTGCAAACAAGCACAACATGCCCAAGTGACTCTTGCTGGGGGGCTTCTCTAGGAAGGAGACTTTTGGGTGGCTTCTACACCCTCAGCCACTCACCTGCCAGCATGATGATGGTGACTATGAGAAGCAGCACCACGGTGAGCACGGTGACCACAATAATGACCTTTCTGTCATTAGTGCATCTGAGGCTGAAATCTTGGGACAAACCGCATGGGAAGGGCATGAAGAGCACCCCCTGTTCTCCCAGCTCTCACATTTCCCTTATGGGTCACTTCAACATCTTCTAACACAGCCCCAAAACACTCTGGAGGCTCCCAGCAGGGCACAAGCTCAGTCCAGGGGGCATCCCAGTGCTATCATCGGCTTCCAAGGATTTTTGAGGCTTGCCAACCTCCCTGCATCACCTCTGTGCCCCCCTCCACCATGAAATGGGCACCATCCCCCCAACCCTCAACTTGCAAACACTTTGACATTTCTTACTCCCCCTCCCACAACACCTTTGACCATTTTAGCTTGCCCCAACACACTGAGCCATATCTTGAAACAACATCCTCATAACCAAACCGGGGCTTACTGGTCCTTCCCTGTGCTCTCTGCTGTAGCAGCTCCATCACAGCAGCCGAGTCTCCACCTGTGCAAACAAATCAAATTCTGACTCACACTCAGAAGTGGGGAGTGGGAAAGGCCTGATTTGGGATATTTTCCTCCTAGGACAGCCAGGCGCCATTGTTCCTTTGCCAGGTTTATGTTTGCAGCAGGAAGGAAAACAATTTCAGCTTTCAAAAAAACAGGACTTGCTTGGTTTTTTCAGCTCTGCTTCAACCTCAGCCAGCACCTGCTGGCTATGGGTGTCCTGAAAAGGTGTTGCCTCAAGGATCTGAACAAGTCCAGAGGGGTTTTCAGCCCCAGACCCCACTCCAGGTCACCCAGGGCACCCCAGAAAGTGCTGGATGGCCACACTTGAGCCAACCTTGATTCCCCACCCTGTGCAGGGCAGCGCATGAAGCTCTTGGGGCAGGGGATGGTGCCTCTGTACCTTCTTCACAAGGGACTTCTGCCATCCCCGGGGCCACAGAGGGGACAGGGGCACCCTCCAGGGACCAGAGTGTCCCTCAGCTCCTCCGGCCACAAAGTGATCTTGGACAACACCCCAAGTTCACAGGGCCCAACCAGGTCCTGCTCCTTCCTGGGGCTTTACTAGGATGCTCCTGTGATCCTAAAATAAAAACACAAAAAGGTGATAATCCTCCCAACCTCCCGGGTAGTCACAGCTCTCCTCAGCAAAGTCGGTCCCACAGGAACAATTTGCTGAATATTTATATGGAAATAAAAAAATCAGAGAAACAGAACAAGGGTTGACTGACACAGACTGGAAATACCTGTGGATGCGGCTGTCAAGTCACTGGCAACTGAAGCTTGTTTCTATATTTATTACAACTATATAAATCACTCACATCAATGCCCAGCAGATGTTTTGACATCACTGTAAATTAAATTATTACCAGCCCCTGCACCTGGCACTTCCCCTGGGTAAATATTTTCCATATGAGAACCACCTGCCTGTGTCTACAAAGGTAAGACATCCAAAAGGATTTTTTAATCCCCTCCAAATGCTTGAATTTTGGTTTAATTGATGTGGTGTTTTGTTACTGTCTCCAACCCCCCAATTCCTCCTGCTCCACGCTGCAGCTTGGGGAATTTTGGGGTGAAAAACTGGTGGGGCAGGAAGAGGTGGGAAAGGGGGATGGAGGCACAGAAGTTTCTCTCCCTCCAAGCTTTTCCTCTCATTTCTTCTCTCCCAGATTTTTTGAGTCCCACCCACTCACACACCTGTTTTGGATCAAAGCAGCTGCTTCAGGAATTTCTGCAGAGTGGGGAGGCATCAGGTCACAAACCCCCTCCTAGGGGCACCTCTGGCCCCTTCACCCACAGGCCACAAGTGCCATGGATGATGTAGGGGTAATGGAACCTACCAGCCTTCCCCATACAGAGACATTTCCCACTCCTGGACACAGCCTCTGCTCCACAGAAAGGCTCCAACTCCCTTCCAGAACAAGAGTTTAAATAAACTGCCTCTGGACTTGGAAGCAGAATAATGATGCAGGTTTTTCCTCTCCCCCCTCGTACCTGCACAGGGGCAAGAGGGAGCAGAGCTGGGGAGGGCAGAAGTGGTGCTGGGGCTGGGAGTCTCCCCCCTGCAGCAGTGCAGGGACAACACACCTGTGTCTGCTCAGGGTGGTTTTGCTCACCTGAGGTTGCATCAAGGGGTCTGAGGGCCCCTAAATACTAACCCACCACAAAAGCACTGCTGTAAGAGCTAGAAGAGGCTGAAAAAAAAAAAAAAAACAACAATAAAATCACTGAAAACCATTTACAAGGCAGCAAAAACTAGAACTCACCTAAAAACAACATCCAGACACTCAAACCAACCCCATGGTGGCAAAAGCTTCAATAAAACCAGCTGTAAAGTAATGAGTTCGAGGTTTTATTCTCCTCTCTCTTTAATTTGCTACATTTATTTCATCAGTTGTTTATTTCAATCCCCCTGAAGATGAAGCCATGATCTGGGTGTTCAGCTCCATCCCATCCCTGGCATCTTTCCAGCCAGTGCCAACTCAACCAGCCCTGAGGTTTACATAGAGAAGCTGCTTTTCCAGAACTCACCCTCACAGCCAAGCTCATGGAGACTGGAAACAGATTCCTAAGGCTGCTTAAGTACCATCACACACTGGGAATGAGGGCAAAGAGTCCAGTCACAATCTGAGCACTCGGCTGTGCTCCAGCAGTTTGGAGGGGTGCCCAGTATGTTGCCCTATGGCTCCCAGGAAAGGCAGAGGGGTGGAGAATACTCTCCAGAAACTCTTGTTTGCTTTAAGCTTTATGTTTAACATTCCCAGTCTGCCACATGTAATGTTTTGAGTCTGGCTGGGTGCCTGATGCCACCAAGGCTGCTCCGGGCAGTGCCTTTCTGCCCCAGACAGTGCAGCGAACACCCAAAGAACGGTTCATGCCCAGATCAGGGCAGAGAGAGGGTACTCCCCTGGCACTGCCATGGGCACAACAGAGCTGGCTTGGGGAAAATTATTTGAATTTATGTCCAGTCAAACTATAACAAAAGAATGAGAATTAAACTACATCCTAGTAAAATTCATTCCCCCCACCCCTCCCTCCTTCCCAGGCTTCATTTTGTCCCCAGTTCCCTCCCAGTGGTGCAAGAGAACCAGATGGGGATAATGGTCACTTCATGCTGCTCCACATGCCCCCGGATCAATCAAAAAACCCTTCCCAGGAGTTCCCCCTAGCCGGTCTCCCTCCTTTGCAGTTCTGGGGTCCCCATGGATCCTGGTGATCTCCCCTCTTTGGAGTCCAGCTTAGGGATCCTGGGGGGTTCGGGTTTCCTTTTCCCTTGATTCTGCTTCAGCTCTCAGGTAGTCCCAGGGTCGCCCTCTTCAGACCCCCCTCACTCCAGGCATTTGGGGCTCCTCCCTCTCCCTCCTATCCCTTTCAGGGTAGGGCGTCCTCACCTTCCCTCATCTCTGTGTTCTGGGGGTCCTCCAACCCCGGTATCACCCCTCTCCATTTTCCCCACTCCAGGGGTCCCATGTTACACTCCCCTGGTTCTCCCGAGGATTCCCCGAACTGATGTCCTGCCCCGCCACTACTGGACGATCGCGACATGGACCCCCCACAATGTCCCCACAAGGGGCACTCAAGGCTCATCTCTGGAGTTCTGCAAGTTTCAACACACCCCTATCCCCCCAAGAAAATGTGCCGGAAATGCAGATACCTGGGGCTTGATTCCAGAATCTGCAAGCTCCAAACACCCCTCCAAAGAAATCCCTGCCAGAGACCCCCTAATAAATTTGGGTCAAACTCCCCTTCCCCAGTCACCTGAGGGATGTAGGGGGTGCAATGCTCTTAGGGCCGGGGGGACTGCGGACACAGCAAACAGTAGCCCTCCCGCTTCTCCTTCTGCTCCTTTTCATGCTCCTCCTCTCTCTCTCTCTCTCTCTCTCTCTCTCTCTCTCTCTCTCTCTCTCTCCCCCTCTCTCTCTCTCCCCCTCTCTCCCTCTCTCCCTCTCTCCCTCTCTCCCTCCCTCCCATTTTTTTCCCATCACCTCTGCCCCACAGCACCATAGCCCTGGCTGATGGGTGGCGGGGGACCCCACTGGGAATAGACGCAGGGAGAAATCCCCTCAGTGCAGATCTGCACCTTCACTCCCCACCCTGAGCCCCAGGGATTCACTCCAGGGCTTAAGTGGTGAGCGATAAGGGTGGACACCCATGGAACTGCCCTTCTTCCATTCTAGCTTCACCTTTTCCCTCCCTCTTCGCCTCCTTTTCCATCGTTCCCACCAATCCACTGACCTCGCCAAACTCAACTTGTGTGTCCCATCCCCCTCCCCCTCTGTTTGGGGATCCCAGCCCCCTCTTTTCCTCCCTTTCCCATCGTCCACCGAGTTCTCAACCCACCTCCCCCGTGCTTACTTTTGGGAGTCCCAGCCCCATCCTGTTCAGTTTGGGCATCTCACCTCCCCTTTTGCTTAGCTGGGAGTCCCAAGCCCTCTTCCCCTCTCTCCCCCTCCCATGCCCCTTGCTCACCCCATGGATGGGCAGGCTCCCAGCACCACCAGTGCCACCAACACGGCACCCAGCTCTGCCCACACACCCCATCCCCAATGCTGGGCAGGAGCTGACACCCCAGAGCAGGGCTGTGC
This sequence comes from Pyrgilauda ruficollis, assembly GCF_017590135.1. Classification (NCBI taxonomy): domain Eukaryota; kingdom Metazoa; phylum Chordata; class Aves; order Passeriformes; family Passeridae; genus Pyrgilauda; species Pyrgilauda ruficollis. The sequence goes on from NW_024527033.1 coordinate 31,601, forward strand.
TGTGGGGTGGTCCTGATAAATAACAGAGAGAATAGAAATTCTCAGTTCCCCTAAAGTTGCGGAATAGAGCTTAAAGACTAACTAGCAAATAAGATAAAAGGATGTTAAAGTATTTACACAGGATGATAAACATAAGCGGAACCACTGGAGAAACAGATAGAAAGGACTACAGGGTTTTGGGTTTTTTGCAAGTCATATAACAAAGAAGCAACAGCACATGCTCACAGAAAAAGTTCAAGGCAAGGTCACCTTTTATATTGAAGCACTCAGTGAACACGACCACCAAAGACCCCTTTAGCTGACCCTTCAGGACCATACAAGGCCTTCCAGGAGGAGGATGCATGCAAAATAGTTCTAGGAAAGTGATGTTTATGTATTAGATAAGAAACATATTTTAATGCATATGTCTTATCGTGATGGAATGAATGCGTTGTTGTAAAGTCTCGAGACACACAGTCAATAAAGAAGTATCCTCCTCTGTGCCCTGCACAGATAAAGACTGCCTGCTTTCTGATGCTTCAAATTGTGTTAGAAAGTTTATTCTGGCCAATTTCGGTATCAGGGCATCCCAGCCCCATCTTTTGGCGCCTCTTCTTCCCTTTCCAATCGTCCACCCAGTCCTCAATCCCCCTCACCCGTCACTGGTTTTTTTGGGGTCCCAGCCCCCTCCTGTTCTTTTTGGGCGTCCAATCCCGCCTTTCGCTAAATTTGAAGTCCTAAATCCTGCCCTCCCCTCCTCCCCTCTCCCAGTTCCCGCTCTCCTTCCCCCTCCGCTAGGCTCCCAGCACCACCAGCGCCACCAGCACCCCCCAGCTGCCCCCATGCGCCCCATCCCCACCACCGAGCAGTGCCGACAGCCCCAAAGCAGCCGCGCTGTGCCCGGGTTGGGGGGCCCGAAAACGAGCCCGCCTGCGCGGCACTGGGAGCACCAGTCCGGACTAGCGCGGAGCGCGGGCGGGCGCCATCAGCTGTGCCGGGGCAGGGCCGGGCCGCTGCCGGGACAACGCGGGAGGGCTCGGTCTGGGCGCCGCCCACCTCCCCCCTCCCCAAATTCCGCTCTCGGGGGGCACTGGGGGCGAGGTGGGGACGCAGATGAAGTTTGGGAGCAGAGCGCCGGGTGGTGCGGATCTGTCTGGCATCTGGGGAGTCATCAGCGAGAAAAGCTCTGATTGGCTAGAAATTTGGGGGGGGGGATGGGATCGGGTCTGGACACTGCCTGTCTCCTTGGCATCTGATGAGTCAGAATGAAACTGAGTTCTGATTGGTTAAGCGTCTTTGAAAGCTCTGTGTACAGTGTGTCTGCCTGAACACTTGGAAGTCATCACCTCAGTGCTCTCTGATTGGCCAAGGGCTGTTTTGGAGAAAGGGGCCACCCCCCGTCCACCAAACGTGGGACCCCCATGTGATAAATAGGTGTGATTCGTGC
>NW_024527034.1:0-1045 GCF_017590135.1 Pyrgilauda ruficollis
GTCAGATTCATCATTCCTTCCTTCATGTGGACACCCCACAAATACAATATACCCCTGCTAGGGAATCCTTCCTACTCCTTGCTTAGTTAAGGCCTCTGTGGCACTTCTTTAGCTCCTCAAGTCAGATTTTCTGCCATTCCCTCCCAAGAGATGGTTTTACCCATCTCAGGCTCTCCCTGGCATTACAAACCCACCAAGGGAGAGCCAGAGGGCAGCACCAGCCAAGAGTGCCTCAGAGAGCTACCACGTGCATCCTGTACAACACAGCCCCCAATGAACAGGACCAGGAAGGCAGTGAGCTTTTGGGTCAGATATTTCTACAGTGCTCAAAGACTGTACTTACGTTTTTAGCTTGTAAGCATGAGATGAAAGCTCAAAAATTGTCACTAATTCTTTTCTGTAAGGCAGACAGCAGGACAAAGCAGGAAAGATAGCCACAAACGAAATAAACATTCAAGATGAAATTAAGATACTTCATACCCTGGAGAAGCCAACTGTAAAACAAGAGGTGACACACTGTAGTTTAAACCTCTTTCATTTAACTTTCATTAAGGAAGGTGAGTTGTCAGGTAAGAAAAGCAGCACAATGTGCACAATTTAGCTCCTCATCACATATGGCAATGCCCTCCTTTGAAACAGCTGTTGTGAGAATGTGGAACTACAGTGGTCACAACCTCATGGATTACAGGCATTCCTCTCTGCCTGGTCTAGGAGCACCTTCTGTACAAACTCTTAGATCCAGACAGCTCATAAATAGCAATGACTCAACTACCTCAAATCATGCTCGTGGATGTTGCCATGTTCTACTAGTTTTATTATCATAAAGGGCAAAAATAAAACAATACTAGAAACATCAAAAGGCCTTGAAAGTGCTGAAGGAGACACACATTTTACTCTCAGACATGTTACAGCTACATGAATACTTCCCAAATGCCATAGTTCAAATAAAAATATATTCATACAAATTTAAAAAAAATACAATTTATATACACACACCATGGAATTAGCTTACATCATTTCATAACAAAAAACAGTGCAAAAAAAA
>NW_024527035.1:0-1039 GCF_017590135.1 Pyrgilauda ruficollis
AAGTGGCAGCTACATTTCCTTGCAGCTTGTGCACATAACAATGGTGGCAATGTACTTTTGTTCTTCACTGTATCACACAATTTCAGTCTTGCAGAGTCTGAAGAGTCTGTCTATTTCTTGCACAGAAAAATGTGTCAGGATAGAAGCAGTCTGGCACACTGCTCCTGTTAAAACACGGTGGTGTCTTGCACTTTCTTCCTCAGCTATTCCTAGCATCACATTTTGTCATAGGGAGAGTTTCAGTACAGATGCTGAATTGTCTTTGTTTCTTCATCTCTGGTTTCTGCAACGTGTTCTTGCAGTCTGTAAATTTTGCATTCCTGCTGTCCGTGATGTGCTTAGGCCTGAGCAGCAGGACTCAGCCAGAGCTGACTTACAAGATCAGCCCTGGGTATTATGTGACTAACACAATCAGTATTATTTAGCTAAAATAATAGTTAAATAATTAACCCATTGCCCCCATTTACCACACTGCCCCCCCCACCCCCCCCTTTAACCTCCCAGTTCACACCTCATTATTTAGCTAAAAATAGATGACCAAGATGCTTATGCCAGCTGTTTCACACCAAACCCACTGCTTTTGAAACTTGCACATAACCTTGTGTAGTTATCTGCTAGAAATGTATCATTTGAAGACATTTTCCCAACTGACATCAATAGAGGTTTGTTTGTAAGATAGTTTAGGGGAAACCCTCCCAGCCAAGGCCTGGGCTCTGGCCAAGCCTTGGGCCCTGCTGGTCAGGGAGTGTGCCATCAGATCCAGGTGTTTCTGGGCCAAAAATATAACCAAGCCACTTTGACTTGTTAGTTTGGGCCTATAAAAGCTGGACCCAGTTTTGGGGTAAATTTGGAGACCTCACCTATGGGTGGATGCATCGTGCAGGATTTTCCCAGTTGCTGGGAAGGATTCTCCAGGTCCTCACTCTGAAATGAGGCTCCCCAGTGACTGCAGACTCTGGAGGATGGCACAAGTATCTAGGCAATTTTGGAGGTATCTTTCTCAGTCACTCTGTAGTAATGATTAGGTGCATTACCTTGC
>NW_024527036.1:0-1039 GCF_017590135.1 Pyrgilauda ruficollis
ACCCCCCAAAACCCCAAATTTGGGGGTAAAACTCCAAACTGGGGGGGGCAAAACCCCGAAAAATGGGGGGCACACCCATGAAAAATGATGGGGAAGGGACCCCAAAAGGTTCTGGGGGGCACCCCAAAATCTGAACCCCAAATTTGGGGGGGTCAGACCCTCACCCACCCCCCAAAACCCCAAATTTGGGGGGGTAAAACCCCAAAATGTGCCCCAAATACCTTAAAAATTGGAGGGAAAGGACCCTAAAATGTCCTGGGGGGGCACCCCAAAATCAGAACCCCAAATTTGGGGGGTCAGACCCTCACCCACCCCCCAAACTCCGAATTTAGGGGGGGGGAACCCCCAAAAATGGGGGTCAAAGGACCCCCAAAGCCACTAAAACAGAGGGGAAGGTACCCCAAAATTTTTGGGGACACCCCAAAATCTGAACCCCAAATTTGGGGGGGTCAGACCCTCACCCACCCCCCAAAACCCCAAATTTGGGGGTCAGAACCCTAAAAATCGAGGGGAAGAGACCCCAAAATGTCCTGGGGGGGCACCCCAAAATCAGAACCCCAAATTTGGGGGGTAAAACCCCAAAATGTGCCCCAAATACCCTAAAAATTGGAGGGAAGGGACCCTAAAATGTCCTGGGGGGGCACCCCAAAATCTGAACCCCAAATTTGGGGGGATCAGACCCTCACCCCCCCCCAAAATCCTGAAGTGGGGAGAAAGACCCCAAGGACCCCTCCCAGAAACCCAAATTTGGTCTGGGGGAGTTTTGGGGTCCCCCAATTTCCTGGAGTTTTTGGGGTTTTTTTGGGAGTTCTCAGAATTTGGGGTTTTTTTTTGGGGGGGTCCCCAATTTTGGGGGTCTCACCATGAGGTAGTAGCTGCCCGTGGTGGGGAGGGGTCCCCGAGCCCCCAAATGCAGCTGCTCCTCCCACAGGTCACTCAGCTGGGGGGGGGGACACAAAATTGGGGACCCCAAAAAACCCAAAATTCACACGGGACCCCCCAAAACTGCCAGAACCCCAAAAATCCCCAAAATCCACCC
>NW_024527037.1:0-1039 GCF_017590135.1 Pyrgilauda ruficollis
AAATCAGCCCCAAACCAGCCCCAAATTGGGGATCCTGAAATGAGGGCTCCCAAAATCAGGGATCCCCAAAATCAGCAACAGTCCTGTGATCCCCAAATTCCTGCCCCCAATTCCGGTATCCCCAAAATCAACCCCAAAATTAGGGATCCCCAGGTGTCCCCAAAACATACCCAAAGTGTCCCCAGTGTCCCCAAAAGTCCCCAAAACATCCCCAAGTATCCCCAAAGTGTCCCCAGGTGTCTGCAAAATGTCCCCAAGTGTCCCCAAAGTGTCTCCAACTGTCCCCAAAACATCCTGAAGTGTCCCCAGGTGTCCCCAAAACATCTCTAAAGTGTCCCTAGTGTCCTTAAGTACCCCCAAAGTGTCCCAAATGTCACCAGTTGTCCCCAAAATATCCCCAAGTGTCCCCAGATGTCTCTAAAGCATCCCCGAAGTGTCCAAAGCGTCCCCAGAACATCCCCAAAATGTTCCCAAGTACCCCCAAAACACCCTCAAAGTGTCCCCAGGTGTCCTCAAAATGTCCCCAAAATGTCTCCAAGTGCCCACAAAACATCCCTGAAGTGTCCCCAGGTGTCCCCAGGTGTCCCCAAAACATCCCTGAACTGTCCCTAGTGTCCTTAAGTATCCCCAGTGTCCCCAAGTGTCCCCAGGTGTCCCCAGTGTTGCCAGTTGTCCCCAAAATATCCCCAAGTGTCCCCAGGTGTCTCTAAAGCATCCCCGAGGTGTCCCCAAGTGTCCCCAGAACATCCCCAAAGTGTTCCCAAAACATCCTCAAAATGTCCCCAAAGTGTCTCCAAGTGCCCCCAAAACATCCCCAAGTGTCCCCATTGTCCCCAAGTGTCCCCAGGTGTCTCCAAAACATCCCCAAAGTGTCCCCAGTGTCCCCAGAAAACCCCAGGTGTCCCCAGTGTCCCCACCTGGGGCAGCCTCTGCAGCACCAGATCCACCACGGCCGCGTCCTGGAACTGCCCGAAGGCCTCGGCCTTGGCTGCAGCCGCCGCGGCCTCGGCGCGGGCACGAGAGGCCACGGCCGCGGCAC
>NW_024527038.1:0-404 GCF_017590135.1 Pyrgilauda ruficollis
CACCTGTCCAGTCTCACCTGTGCTGTTCCCGCTGCTGCCGTTTCCGCTCCAGGTCCTGCTCCTGCTTCCGGCGCCGCTCCGCCCTCACCTGCAGCCGCTGCTCCCGCCGGGCCAGGAGCTCCCGCAGCTCCGCCTCCCCCTTGGGGGCTGCAGGTAAACACACCTGTCACACACCTGGGCACACCTGGGCACACCTGTCACACACCTGGATACACCTGGACACACCTGTCACACACCTGAGATACACCTGTCACACACCTGTCACACACCTGGGCACACCTGTCACACACCTGTCACACACCTGGGTACACCTGGACACACCTGTCACACACCTGGGCACACCTGGGCACACCTGTCACACACCTGGGCACACCTGTCACACACCTGGGCACACCTGTCACACA
>NW_024527038.1:528-1038 GCF_017590135.1 Pyrgilauda ruficollis
TGTGTCCCCAGGTGTGTCACCTGTCCCAGGTGTGTCCCCAGGTGTGTCGCCTGTCCCAGGTGTGTTCCCAGCTGTGTCCCCAGGTGTGTCACCTGTCCCAGGTGTGTCCCCAGGTGTGTCGCCTGTCCCAGGTGTGTTCCCAGCTGTGTCCCCAGGTGTGTCACCTGTCCCAGGTGTGTCCCCAGGTGTGTCCCCAGGTGTGTCACCTGTCCCAGGTGTGTCCCCAGGTGTCCCCAGGTGTGTCACTCACCCAGGCCGTGGTACAGGACGTTGCCCTGTCCCAGGTGTGTCCCCAGCTGTGTCCCCAGGTGTGTCACCTGTCCCAGGTGTGTCCCCAGGTGTGTCCCCAGGTGTGTCACCTGTCCCAGGTGTGTCCCCAGGTGTCCCCAGGTGTGTCACTCACCCAGGCCGTGGTACAGGACGTTGCCCTGGCCCAGCCCCTCCTCCACCTTGAGCAGCTGCAGCGTCAGACGGGGCCCGATCTGCGAGGGGACAGAGGGACAGGGACAG
>NW_024527039.1:0-1038 GCF_017590135.1 Pyrgilauda ruficollis
AAAAAAAAAATAAATAAGTAGGAGTGTTAAAGCAAAAAATGTCAAATTGGAACTACAGGGTTTGGAACACCATGAGTGCCCACAGGTAATTAATGAGTCAGAACTCTTGTGTTCCTATGTTTGCTATACCAGTGCTCTCCTGTGCAACTTTTGGCAGGGTAGTTGCTTTCTTTTTGCTTTGTCTATTTATAAACTGTAAAATAGCCAGGAAAAGTGGAAGCTGTTCTTATGTGCTTTATACAATACTTCAATGGCTGTTTCTTCTGCTTAAGCTGCAAAGTCCATTTTAATAAAGTGAATAATAATAGAGAGTATTGTAAAAGGTGTCTCCTAGCACTTGTTGCCCAAAGGCTTTGGCCAACTAAGTATCGTATCTACTAAAAGAGAAGTTTGCACTATATAAAGCATAGACTTGCCTTAAATTTGGTAAGACCAAAGGTAGAAATAATGGCTCCTGCTTGTGCTTATTTCAAAGGTTGTTTTAGGTTTAGCACAGCTTTGAGTTAATAATAGTTCAAACCTGAACTTAAACCACATAGGTGACAATGACACTGTTTCTATCCCACTGTGTATATTGACAATACGCTTTTCTGCTCACAAGAGATGGGCTGTTAAGGACGTGATTAAATAACATGATGGAATTTGGCATGCTTTCATTCCAAAGGCCAGTGGACAAAATGTAAACATTTGAAATGATTTCTGCTTTGAATGGCTGCTGCAGTTCATGGCTGGTTATCTCCTGTTTCAAAGACTTCCGGCACTGAGGAAAACAGCTTCTCCAAAAGCTGCTGGCACTTCTGGGATGACTCCTTCTAGTCTCCTACACTTTTTCCTGTTCATTTCTTTTTTACGTTTTAAGAAAACACTTTGAATTTTCCTGCAATCTTTGATATCAGGAGATATAAGCAGAAACACAGACTTGTGTATCTAATTGTGCACTTGGCCTTATCTTTGTCTGCAAGGCTGATGTTTACCTTTGAAAAGGAAATTATTCTTTTTGAACAATTATAGCCTCTAAGCTTTCATCATGTCTCTCTA
>NW_024527040.1:0-1038 GCF_017590135.1 Pyrgilauda ruficollis
AATATAATATATATAATAAATATAATACAATATTTTACAATATAATACAATACAATATCATATCATAAAATAAAATAATAAATTAGCCTTCTAAGAACATGGAGTCAGATTCCTTCCTCCATCAGGGTCTCAGAAAATACAAGAATCCAGGGGCATCAAATCAGCCTCATCCCCAAAAAAATGAGCTTTGGGCTTCACCTTCCCCTTGGAGCTGCTGGTCAATAAATATAGAAAAGAGTGAAAATTGGGCAGGATTCTGGTCTGCATCACAGACTCTTAACCAGCCTTTAGCTCAGTCTCCTGCTCTGAGCTGAGCATTAAACGGCTCCAAATGGAACTGGTGGGAAAACTCGACCTCATTAAGTCTGCGTCCCATCCATCAGGGCTGGAGGCAAACGGAGCACACGGAGCAGGGAAAAGAGGCAGGCACAGCACAGGTTGTCATCCCCGTCAGGTATTCCCCATCCTCACCCCACGTGGGATTCCCTGGGAAACAACAGAACTGCAGGTTTAAAATAAATAAATAAATAAAAGGCCCAGACAAAAAAAAAAAAGTTGAATTTTTTTTTATTCCAGAGGCAGCGAGATTAAACATCTCCTAAATTATACATCCACGGGGCTCATTACAGACACATCAGGGAGCTGCTGGCTGGCTGGAAAATCCTGACAGGGGGAGTTGCTCCAGCTGGTGTGCAGTAAAAAACCAGCAAGTGGAGAAAAACCCAGCGAAGCTGATGTCAAAGCCCCTCAGGGAGGACTCTGCTCCTTCTCCTGGCTGGGGCTGAGGGCTGCTCTCCAGCCCTGGCAGCCAGGCTGAGGGGACTGGAATCCAGGAGACTTTGCTGATACAGCAGTGAGAAACCTGGGCAGGGACAGCTCCCTGTGCCTGGGAGCTGGATTTGTGCCTGGATCCTTGGTTTGTGTCTGGATCCTTGGTTTGTGTCTGGATCCTTGGTTTGTGTCTGGATCCTTGGTTTGTGTTTGGATCCTTGGTTTGTGTTTGGATCTTTGATTTGTGTTTGGATCATTTTTTGTGTT
>NW_024527041.1:0-1038 GCF_017590135.1 Pyrgilauda ruficollis
GAAACGAAATCTTGCGATTTCAGTGGGGATCAGTTGGGCTGGGCCGAGCTGCGGCACAGAGCAGGCCGCAGACATTGCTGCAGCTGCACACCCCGGCTGCCCAGCTGGGCTCCTGCCCGCCCTGCTGGACCTCAGCCCTTCTGCGACTGTCAGGACTTCATGTGAAGATGGTGAATTCACCTTTCACCCCGCTGGTCTTTCAGCCTTCGTCTCTCACCTCACTGTTCCTTTATCCCCTCCCATTTTCCCCTGGCTGCTGTCACTTCCTGGTGGTAGGAGCAGGCTTTAATTTCCATTCCAGAAGTGGCAGAGGCTTTTAACTCTGCATTTGTAGAGGCTTCAGTTTCTAGTACCTTAACTCCTTGTTCCCTGGTTGTTGGAGTTGAATTTTGTCCCTTCTTATCTTTTGGCCCATCTCAAGATCCAGAGGATTCCACATTTTAGTGCACCTTACTTCCCATTAATCAAGTTATGGACAAATATTATTAATCTTTCAATTAATATAAGTGTTATTATTCCACAATAAATGTATGGTTGCACATTCATAGAGATTATATTTACTTATATTTTAAATACAAAATAGAGAATTACAAATATCACACATAAATATTATTCATTTAGCCATAAAGAATTTATTGGCTTTGCCAATTCATGATGGAAAAGAGATTCAATCCGTCATACTGTAGTAACCTCACCTACAAATTTAAGACTGACTTGGTGGTAGGAGATTACTTTTTATGGGATCACTTGGGATTAGGTAGCATCTTGAATATATTGTCAGGCTGTACCAGAAACCATTTTAGCACGGCTCTATTTGTTCTTCAGCTGCTACTCAAAGCTGAACTTGTACATGCCTCAATCTTGAAATTATTTTAAATGCTTCCATTAAAAACATACGAGAGCGAGGCACAGTTGACCGCAGAATGGGTTCTCTGAGACATGTCCTAAGTGCTGGGATTCCTGAGCATCTTCCAGGCTGTTCTGAGGGAAACACACAGCTCCTCTCTACAGCTCCCATCCCCCTGGGCCTCTGCACCT
>NW_024527042.1:0-1038 GCF_017590135.1 Pyrgilauda ruficollis
TCCCGGGGGAGGCCATGGTGAAGCTCTCCTGCCCCAAGGGCATGGACGTGTACACGCCGTGGGCTCGGGGTCCTTCTGGGGGTTTTTGGGGTTTTTTGGGGTTTTTTGGGGTTGGGATCTCTTTGGGGTTTCTTTGAGGGGTTTTTTTGGGTGTTTTTGGGGGATATTTTGGGGTTTTTTGGGGTTTCTTTGGGACTTTTTGGGTTTCTTTGGGTTTTTTTGGGTGTTTTGGGGTTGAGATCTCTTTGGGGTTTCTGGGAGGTTTTTTTGAGGTTTTTTGGGTGTTTTTGGGGGGTATTTTGGGGTTTCTTTGGGACTTTTTGGGTTTGTTTGGGTTTCTTTGGGTGTTTTGGGGTTGAGATCTCTTTGGGGTTTCTTGGAGGGTTTTTTGAGGCTTCCTTGAGGTTTTTTGGGTGGTTTTGGGGTGTTTTTTTGGGGTTTTTAGGGAATTTCTTAGGGTTTTTTTGGGGATTTTTCGTCTGGGGCCCCCTGTGCCAATCTCTAATTCGGGGCGGGGGTCCCGCCGCCCCCAGGGCTGTCGGACATCCCGGGGGAGGCCATGGTGAAGCTCTACTGCCCCAAGTGCATGGACGTGTACACGCCCAAGTCCTCGCGGCACCACCACACGGACGGCGCCTACTTCGGCACCGGCTTCCCCCACATGCTGTTCATGGTGCACCCCGAGTACCGCCCCAAGCGCCCCGCCAACCAGTTCGTGCCCAGGTCAGTGGGGGACCCCCAAAAACCCTAATTCCGGACAAAAAAAGTAGGTGGGAAACGGAAAAAATTCAGGATTTGCAAAAAAAACCCCGTCGGAAACGGCCCCGGGGCTCGGGGAAACGACCCCGAAAACTTCAATGAAATTCAGGAGGATGACCCCAAAAAATCCCTGGGATCCCAAAAAAAACAGCTGGAATTTAAAATAAAACAGTTGGAATTCCAAAAAATGTTGATGGGATTAAAAAAAATCTTGAGATCTTGAAAAAAACCCAGCTGGGATTAAAGAAAAAAAGCTGAGATCCTGAAAAAAACAGCCAA
>NW_024527043.1:0-1037 GCF_017590135.1 Pyrgilauda ruficollis
TCCCTTCCAGCTCAGGATATCCCATGACCTTTTTTCTGCAGAAGTTCTCCACTTCTGTCCTTTCCTCAGGTTTCATCATTCTTCAGCTCCTGTGCAGTTCTTTCCTGTGCCTGGTGCTCCCATCTCTCCAGGAGAATTTTTCCCATGGCTTCAGACAGGAGAAATTGCAAGAATAATTTACCCAGCCTCTGAGGGAACTGGCAAAAATTGCATCCAACAAAGATGGGTTCATAAACAGGGTCAGGGAACTGTTGTGCCCAGCGAGCTGGCCCTGGGATGGGGATTTATTCCAACAGATGTGAGCTGGGAGCTCAGCTATGTGGTCATTGCTGTGTGAGACCCTGCTGAGTCACACTTGGTGTGTTCAGTCACCCCATGATCTCATCCCTTGAAACCAGTGCCTAAACAAAACCAGTTTTCATTTTGTTTCATATCACACAAGTCATTAACGTCACCGGGCCGCGCGCTGGCTGAGGGAGCAGCTCCCTGGGAATTTTGGAAGGGACCCTGGACTGCAGCCCTCAGTCTGTCTCTCTACCTGTTGTCTTTCCAAACAAGCCTGGGATAGGCAGCCCAGCCAAGCCATCAAGTGTCCAGTTACTGGAGTGAGACTGTCTGGAGCCTCACATGAAATATGCCTGGGAGGAGTCCGAAGCTCGAAGCCAAGGCTGGACAGGGAATTAAAGGTCCTATTTTGGGTGCTCTTGCTGAACATTCCACTTGAAGGAATGTCCTCCTTTTAAGAAGGAACATGAAATGGTCAGACACCATTAAAGCGACAATTTTGTATTTTGAGTTTGTGTGTCATCTAAATACAACAAGAAATCTGCAGGGAAGGGCAGGAGGAATGGCCTAAGGACAACTCTTGGAAAACTCAGCTACATCATCCTTGAGCATTTTTTAGCTTAGGAAAGCAGGGTCTCACATCCTTGATAGGTTGGGTTGGAGCTTTTTGTACTTATTTTTAAATCTTTATTAAAAATCCTTTTAGGGTTTTGAATGTAATCTCTAAAGGGGAAGGGAAGGGAAGGGAAGGG